>NW_026291948.1:0-27058 GCF_023091745.1 Budorcas taxicolor | reverse complement strand
TTTATCTCGATTTGTGTGTTTTTACCTCATTTTGCTTGAATTGACTTGTTTATGTGCTATATGACTTAGAATGTGCTAACTAAGTGATTAATACTCTCCTATTACATGCTAAGTGTGCATTCATGAAATTTTCATAAAAAAACGGAGTCAGAAATTTTATCGTCGGTTTTGCGTGAATAGTATTTTTGAACACATGTTCGCTAAAATTTTTACAGGGGCGTTTTAAACATTTTAAAACCTAGTCCTCGGGTATTAATAGACCCGTGTATGATTAAAACGGATTTGGAATCGGTTTTGGAATTTTAAAGATTTTTACACTTTCTTTTACAAGAAAACGAGTTTTAGCCAACTCGGGTGAAACTTTTTTAAAGTAACACTCTTTGTCACCTAAAATATATTGTCTAGAATTAGTTTAAGTGTTAGATTTAATAGTTGAGTAACAAATACTCAAGAAATGAATTAAAGGACTAGAAAAACAATTAAAGGACTAAAAACTAACTTTGACTTTCTTTTATTTTATTTGACCAAGCCCTTATATGCATAATATATGATTAACACAACACAAAACACAACACAAAACACAGTCAAATTTCACACACATGGCGGGAATTGAAGCAACATTCCTAGCGAATAATATGCAAGAGAGAAGTTGCTCAATTCGTGTCTAGATGTTTGACTGGTCAGTGAGTGAAAGCCGAGCATCAACGAACCTGCAAGTTTGCTTTAGTCGTTGGCTATACCACACAGGGAAATGGGAGCATATTACGATGGACTACGTCACCGGGTTTGCCTAGAACACCGAGAGGTAATGATGCGGTTTGGGTTGTCGTGTCACTTTATTTTGATGCGGATGGGAGATAAAGTTGCAAAGTTGACGGACCTTTATTTGGATCAGATTGTTAGACTTCACGGGATTCCATCTAGTATTATCTCAGATTGAGATCCTCGATTTACTTCTCGTTTGTAGGAGAAACTTCAGGAGACTTTAGGTACTCAGCTTAACTTCAGTATAGCGTATCATCCACAGACCGACGGTCAGTCTGAGAGGACTATTTAGATTCTGGAAGATATGTTCTGGGCTTGTGTTCTGGACTTCGGGAAGAACTGGGAGAAACATTCTACCACTTGCCAAGTTTGCCTATAACAATAGTTATCAAGCTACTATTGGGATGGCACCTTTTGCAGCTCTTTACGGTCGTAAGTGCCGTTTACCTTTGTATTGGGATGAGGTAGGAGAGATGAAGACGATTGATCCGACTATTATGCCAGATTTTCTAGAGAAGATGAGAATGTTAGTTGATCAAGCAAAGAATGCTTACCGGCGCAGAGTAGATTCAAGAGTTATGTTGATAAACGTCGTCGGGATTTGGAGTTTGTAAGTTGGAGATCGGATTTTCTTGAGATTGTCTCCTCGTAAGGGGTTTGCTCGTTATGGTAAATGTGGTAAGCTAAGTCCGAGGTTTGTGGGGCTGTTTGAGATTACTGGTAGAGTTGGTAAGTTAGCATATCGGTTGGCTTTACCGGAGAATTTCTCTAATGTCCACGATGTATTTCACATGGTCTAATTTGTGGAAATATAATCCGGATCCTTCTCATGTTCTTGAGCCAGAGCCGTTACAGCTTCGTGAGAATCAGACTTATGACGAGCGGTCGATTCGTATTCTTGATCAAATGGAACGAGAGTTGAGGTCGAAGAAGATTCCAATGGTCAAGGTGTTGTGGAAGTATCACGGTATCGAGGAAGCTATTTTGGAGAGGCGAGATCAGATGCAGCAGCAATATCCAGATCTTTTCCGTTCAGCAAGTAAGAATTTCGGGACAAAAATTTCTTTAAGGGGGGAGAATGTGTGACCCATATTTTGCTTTATCTCAATTTACGTGCTTTACCTCCTTTTGCTGAATTGACCTGTTTATGTGCTATATGAATTAGAATGTGCTAACTAAGTGATTAATACTCCTATTACATGCTAAGTGTGCATTCATGAAATTTTCATAAAAAACGGAGTTAGAAATTTTATCGTCGGTTTTGGTAAATGGTATTTTTTGAACACCCTGTCCCGCTAAAATTTTTACAGGGGTGTTTTAAACGTTTTAAAACCTAGTCATCGGGTATTAATAGACCCGTGTATGATTAAAACGGATTTGGAATCAATTTTGGAATTTTAAAGATTTTTACACTTTCTTTTGCAAGAAAACGAGTTTTAAGCCGACTCGGGTGAAACTGTTTTAAAGTAACACTCTTTGTCACCTAAAATATATTGTCTAGAATTTGTTTAAGTGTTAATTTAATGGTTGAGCAAGAAATAATCAAGAAATAATCAAGAAATGAATTAAAAGACTAGAAAAACAATTAAAGGACTAAAAACTAACTTTGACTTTCTTTTATTTTATTTGGCCAAGCCTTATATAATATATCATCAACACACACAAAACACAACACAAAACACACTCAAATTTCACACACATGGCCGAGAGCCGTAGAGAGAAAAACCAAGCTTTTTCTTCAAGTTTTCAAAGCAACTTTTCATAGTAAACCCTAGTTTTATCCGTAGAATTTCATGCCGAGTGGATTCCGCTTGATGGGCTTGCATTGCATGCATATCTAGGCTTATATCGCATCAAAGGTGAGAGAAAAATTTCTAGATCTCAAAAGTCATTTTTTATGTTTTTTCTCATAATTGCATTTTGAACCGTTAGAATGTTAATTTGAAGTTATATTATTGCTCAGTGCATGCTAAGGATCGTTTATGTGTATTACTACAAGATTTGAACCATTGTAGCGAAATTATTTATTTTCGGGTATTAAAAGTTGATTAATTAGCCATTTGAGGATTATCTTGAGTTGTTGAGTGGAATCGATTGTCGTCGATTTCTAAAAGTTTGTTAATTATGTGGTAAACGCCGTTATAATTGCCGAATTTTCGATTGCGATGTTTGGGTGAAAATCCAAAAATTTCAGCCTAGGTGCATTGAGGTTTTAGGGTTGTTGGGGCTTGATTTGATGTGTCTTGGTTGGTTTCCGAGAGGGCTAATGTAGTTGATTGAATGAGTTAGTGTTAGAAACTGATTTGGAGTTGTTTGGAGTAGTAGAATGTAAGATATGATTATTTGAAGTTTAGGTTGTCTTTCTTTAAATTGTTCAATTGAGCCTTTGGATGATTGAGTGGTGTTTGAGTGATTGAATTGTGAGTTGTTGATGGTTAGACTAAGGTTAGATTACGTGTTTATTGCATGTTAAGTTGGATGGCCTACTTTGTCATCTAACTTAGTTGTTTGTTGTTTAATTGATTTCTTGATATTATATTGATGGTAATTGATGATTATTGATGATTATTGATTGATGATTGATGAACCGGGAGATAGGCAATTCTGCTAGATTGTCCTCCTGTGAATGATGTTTATTATTATTGCTGAGTCTTGGTATGTGTGTGCCACCTCTCAGGCAGTATCGGGCTGTCGGGTTGATAATGGCATGACTACCAGAGACTACCCCCAGCTCGAATGATGTTTATATTGTTATTGATGTTTTATTGCTTGTTGACTGCTCAAAGGATCATGTCCAAGAAGTATAGTAAATACTGTTAGAGATCTATCGATCCTCACTAAGCTTGTTTTATATAAGCTCACTCTCTATTATTGCATGCTTACAGGTGTCCTTGAGCAAGATTACGGGTACGTGCCTCTAGAAGGGAAAAATGTGCCTTACGTGGATGAGTCTTATGTGCAGGAGTCTTTGCCATGAGATTGTTTATAGTTATTGTAATATGATGTATTGTAAAACCTACCTTAGTATAAAGACTTATGTGTAATGGTTTAGTAGTCTTCTTTTGACCTTGTTTAGATTACTAAATTGGTTTATAGTCTATTTTGATATGTATGTTAAAGTTAAGGTATTATGTTGGAACGGAGGCGTATAACTATGAATGGATTGTCTAAGAATGATTATTGTATAATATGGTTATGTTGTATGTTGTTAATCTTATTGAGGAATTGATTGTTGTTTGGTTGAGGAATTTGATTGTATGGTGTTTTTAGAGGTTGGTTTAGAGCCTCGGTGTCTTAATTACTATTGTTATACTGCCGAAATTCCCGTTGCGTCCTGACTAATTATAGGTGGGGTTGAGTTGGGGCGTGACACAAGGTTTGAAGATGCTCGACCGATAGGGAGAAGAATAGAGTTGGCTCGACAGAGGTATGAAGTAACTCGACTGCTAAGGAGAGGAAGGTAGACGCTCGACAGAGGAATGGACGGAGGGCTTGACCAAAATTTCCTAAGTAAGAAACATAATCTCACTAATTAGAAGGAAAATGGGGGCTTTCCTCCATTGTGATTTGGTTTCTTGGTGTGGAGAGATCTATGCCATAAAAGTGGTAGCTCCTAGGCCTTATTATGCATATCAAAGAGCGACGTAATTCCCCATTCATCCGGAAGAGTATTTTAGTATAGAACATAGGCATTTTCGGCCGACTACTACGACTACATGCTATCACGCCCCAACCCGACCTATAAGGTTAGACTAGGGTGTGATCTAAACATTCAAGTCATGTCTCGTACATAATCGTTCATAAAAGTTAAACACTAACGTTTTAGCCTAAACTCCAAAAATTTTCCGGAAAACCGGCAGCATAATGGCTGTAATTGGTCTCTTTAGTTTGACATAGTTCTCTAAACGCCTCAAATTTCATTTCCAACTAGATTACTATTTGCCATTAATTGATACGCCTACTAGTTATCCTCGATGTCTCGTTTGATTAATAACCTGGCATGATACTATGTCTAGTTTGTTTGGTAATCCTCGTTACAAAAAACACATGTTGATCTTAGCTTAACAATGAGTACCTGCTTAAGATTGGATGGGTTCGTTTTACTTAATCCTATGATAGAATACTAGCCGATGACAATAGCTGTCACGCCCCAACTTGACCCCTCATGTGGCACCCCGAACCTAGCACTTCATTAATTGCATTCATTAAATGGTTAATTCGGATGTAACTTAGCTAATTACTTTTTATTTTTTATTCTTCATATTTTCATAAATTCAATTGTTTCTTTTCATGCATTTTATATTTTTATAAAATACTACATATTTTTAGGGGACTACAAGCCCTGATCGTACGTGCATTGCATATCGGGATCAACGGGAAAAAATTCGCGAAATGTCTGATAAATAGTACCAGCGGGATTTTTTCAGATTTTTGGCATTTGTTTTGCTGAAATTTGATCACCCAATGACCCTTTTGCCCTTACTAAAATGCCTTAATTATTTGACCTACCATTTGACCTTCTCATGAGAATAATATAAGCCAAGAACAAAAAAAAAAGAGTCAAAAAATGACCAAAAAATAGTTACGGGAATAGTAACTTTTTCTTGCAAAATTGCTATAGTTGGTCATTTCCATCCATTCCAAGCTTGAATCTTGAGTTCTTGAACATGTTTACATCTTCTTCAAGCTTCTCTAGCCTTGTGTGGTAAGAATTTCATCTTATTTTTGTATTTGAAAATTTTGCACCTAAACTTTATTTTTTTTGGGATTTGTTGAGATATTACTTGGTTATGCTTGTTTATGCTTAAATTACTCTTATTAATGATCATAGAGCATACTTTTGTGGTTAGATAGCATTTTGAATGGTTGAAAATGGAGTTGGAGCTTTGAGGAAGATGATGAATAGTAAAATTTCTAGGGTTCCGAAAATTTGTGCAATTTAATTTGATTCAATGCTTCTTGTAGTTCCTAATTAGGTCCTTGAGCGTGCAAAAAGTGTTAGTTGCACTTGCCATGTACAAAATTTGAATAATTTGATCAAATTAAGCTACTTTAATAAGGGGTTTCGGGGTTAACTCAAATCCGGGCACGTTTTGAGGTTATGGCTAGTCTTTATTAAGTATTGAAACCTTAGAAATGCTTTCGTTTCGCTTGTTTGGGTTCCGAAATTGGTACTTGTAGTGTAAACCCATAAAGAGGTATTTTTGGTGTTTTCGTGTACTTGTGCTATAGGTTATGATTTGGAGGTTCTAAATGAGGTATTTAGGTATCCTTAGATTGGTAGGATGGTTAGCTAGTTTAACTTGATCATTGAATTCCGATAGGAAGCTAAATAGCCTAGTTGAACAAAGGGGAAATGAATGAATTAATTGCTTTAGTACTTGTATTGCTTTGTAGTTGCTCCTAGAGTGTCTAAATGCTATTCTAAGGTATGTGTGAGCTTTTGGTTAAGTTTTGTGAAAAGTATAATATTGACCCTTTTGTGTTCGCATTGTTAATTTCATAATAATTGCTTTATAATTGAGTAATTAAATGTTTATATGCCTTTGTGTAGTGTACACATAATAGTAGTGAAGTCTTGTGAATTAAGTTGCTTGGTTTACATGGCTTTGGTTGAGTATGAATTTAGAATAGACTAAAGGAACTAGTAATGAATCATGGTAATTAATTGTTGTTAGTTGATTCTTGATTGATTGGATAAATGTTTAAATGTACTTATGTAAGAAGTTCATCTATTCGGAGAAGTTGTGAGTTAAGTTATATCGATACTAGTTAAAGATTGAGTAAACATGTTTATATTGCTTATTAATTGCATTATAGGTGTAAAGATACGCTTATATAACTTATTGGTTAGATGTTATATATTGTTTCTACTTATATGAATTATCATGACTATGTATATGTTATTTATTATGCTATTGTCTTTGTTTGATACTTGGAAATTAAAGAGTTTTGCATATGTGATCACTTGAGTTTATGTATTGTTCAAATATTGATTAGAATGATTGTTAAACCATGAAATATATTGTTAGTTATGTGAATTAAAGGAATCAAATAGAGTTGGATAAACTTAATGGCTTTATGAACTAGCTTTAGTTGACAATAAGAAATCACTTCTTATGCATATAGTTGATTGTATTAGGTAGTGATAATTGAAAGGAATTGATGCTTTTGGAGAATATTGAGGGAATCTTGGCTTAATTCGCGCAGGTTTGACTTCCTAAAAGGTGAGGGATCATTCTATGTGAATTCTATGTGTCTTATCCTGTTATATGATAAATATTCGATACTAAGTGATTTAAGTGTTTTAGTTGGATTAGTTTAGCAATTATAGACTAATGAATGTATCATATTTCATCGTATGGTGTGATTGATGATGTGTGTGCTCGAGACAACCTCTTTTGTTGTCCTCCTTGTTTATGTATCGGCTTATTTTGTTATATTGTTATTATTATTGCTTCCTGTGTTATCGAGTCAAGGGTTGCGCAACCTTATCGTCGGGGCGGATGCGATGGGCCTCTCTGGGTGGCAGCGGGCTTGCCAGGGTAGGTTGCTCTAGCTCCGTACCCTATTCCCTCACTCGCCTGGTCCGGAGATTGCCAGGGGGTGTTGGGTCGTAGGATTGGGTACATCCGGAGTACCCTTTGGTTGTTTGGGATGCCGGCTTATCGTGATCGAGATCGTGGTTCGTGGATCGTGAATAAAGACCAAGTGAAGATTGGAGTACTGGGGCTTAAGTGAATGTATCCTTTTTAATATGTGGTTACTTAAGCTTTTGTCATTCTTGAATGGTTTAATTGCTATTATTGTTTAACTATATTACTTGTTGCATTGCACGCCCCGGGAGACTTTATCCCTCACTGGGCAACAGTGGTTGCTCATTACCTCGCTAACATGTTTCAGGTGGCGCAGTTGAAGGAGTTGCCTTAGTTGATGTGTGATTGTTGTCTGAGGTGGATGTGCTTTCTAGTTGCTATGTGAAGAATTTGTTGTTCTATGTTCTAATATGTTTTGGGGCGTTAAGGCTCATATATGTATTTGCTGTAATATGTAAGTTGGAAGCCAGATGACTGTATTAGCAGTGGTAATTCTATGGCTTGTAATAACTTATATTTCTATTTCTAGTTGCTTTGCATGCTTGGTTGTGATTGTTTTGATACATGTTAGTTCAACTTCTAAGTATGTTTCAAAGTTATCATAGAATGGCATGATAAGCGGTTTTATGAAGAAGTCAAGTTGGTTGCATGCTTGTGTGAATCTAAACTATTGTATGCTTCAAGACTCGATGGCCATGAACCTTTGAACTTTAGTTATAAAAGCTTGCCTTATTGTGTTGTGACTTTCTTGAGTGTTTACAGGTTTTCAGAATGTCCACGGTACAGGGGAGACTCTGTCCGTTTTTTTCCTAAAATTTTGAGACCGGGTTGGGATTGGGTTGAGAATAGCTTGGTTATTAGAGTCTCCGGTCTCGTGAGGGATCGGGGCGTTGCAGGTGGTATCAGAGCTTAGCAGCTCACAGCCGGGACAGAGTCCTCGGCCTGGCGGGTAGCTACCCCTCGAGTGCATGCATGCGAAGTGTGTTTTGAATAAGATGTGCTCGAATGTAAACCTTGGTGTGTGTGCTTGTACGAAAATGTGTACTTATGTGCCTTATTGTGTTAACCTGAATGAATTTGCAATACGTGCAAATGTGTGATTTTGTGTAGACCTATGTGACCTATTTGTGTAGTAATGAGAAATATGTGAGATGTGTATTATGTGATCATGAGTGCACTTATGTTGTGTATAGGTGCAATATGTGAATGGTTACGTGACATGAGCATTTGATATGATTAATTGTGTATTTAATTGATTCATTAAGTATTTACTTACTTTAGTTATTTGTAATAATGTGCATTAAGAATTTATTTTAAATAGAATCAACTACATACATGCATTACTCTTCGAAATGGTAAGTAATTTCCTCCCCCTGAAAGAGTCGACTAGTAGCGGACCTTCTAAGAGGTGGACCAACAGATGAAGAACAGTTGATCAGTATTTTATGATGATCAGTGGATAATATTCATTATTCGGAGCTTGATATTTAATAATCGGCTACTGGTATCTTTCTCGGTATTTTCCTCTAGAATTCTTGTTGGAGCTCTTGTTGGCATTTTCCTTGGATTTCTTTCTCGATAATCTTATTCGGAATTCTAAATTGGATTTCTTAATTAAAGCCTTTATTTGGCATTCATAGTTGGGATTCCATTCTTTTATGGTATTCATGCCAGCGGGATTCTTATTTGGATTTCGAAGTAGTATATTTATTGGAGCCTTTATTTGGCCTTATTAAGTGAGGTTCGCAGACAATACTACTGGGATTTCTTAATGAGCCTCCACTAGAATTCGTATATAGTATTCTTGTTTAGCAACTGATGACGAATAATCGGAGTTGGTTTTCAGTTGATGCGGAGTTCTCCTGTGAAGAAGAATTGCGTGGACGCAATTTTTGTAAGGAGGGGAGGATGTGACACCCCGAACCTAGCACTTCATTAATTGCATTCATTAAATGGTTAATTTGAATGTAACTTAGCTAATTACTTTTTATTTTTTATTTTCCATATTTTCATAAATTCAATTGTTTCTTTTCATGCATTTTATATTTTTATAAAATACTACATATTTTTAGGGGACTACAGCCCCTGATCGTACATGCATTGCATATCGGGATCAACGGGAAAAAATTCGCGAAATGTCTGATGAATAGTACCAGCGGGATTTTTTCAAATTTTTGGCATTTGTTTTGCTGAAATTTGATCACCCAAATGACCCTTTTGCCCTTACTAAAATGCCTTAATTATTTGACCTACCATTTGACATTCTCATGAGAATAATATAAGCCAAGAACAAAAAAAAAAAAAGAGTCAAAAAATGACCAAAAAATAGTTACGGGAATAGTAACTTTTTCTTGCAAAATTGCTATAGTTGGTCATTTCCATCCATTCCAAGCTTGAATCTTGAGTTCTTGAACATGTTTACATCTTCTTCAAGCTTCTCTAGCCTTGTGTGGTAAGAATTTCATCTTATTTTTGTATTTGAAAATTTTGCACCTAAACTTTATTTTTTTTGGGATTTGTTGAGATATTACTTGGTTATGCTTGTTTATGCTTAAATTACTCTTATTAATGATCATAGAGCATACTTTTGTGGTTAGATAGCATTTTGAATGGTTGAAAATGGAGTTGGAGCTTTGAGGAAGATGATGAATAGTAAAATTTCTAGGGTTCCGAAAATTTGTGCAATTTAATTTGATTCAATGCTTCTTGTAGTTGCTAATTAGGTCCTTGAGTGTGGAAAAAGTGTTAGTTGCACTTGCCATGTACAAAATTGAATAATTTGATCAAATTAAGCTACTTTAATAAGGGGTTTCGGGGTTAACTCAAATCCGGGCACGTTTTGAGGTTATGGCTAGTCTTTATTAAGTATTGAAACCTTAGAAATGCTTTCATTTCGCTTGTTTGGGTTCCGAAATTGGTACTTGTAGTGTAAACCCACAAAGAGGTATTTTTGGTGTTTTCGTGTACTAGTGCTATAGGTTATGATTTGGAGGTTCTAAATGAGGTATTTAGGTATCCTTAGATTGGTAGGATGGTTAGCTAGTTTAACTTGATCATTGAATTCCGATAGGAAGCTAAATAGCCTAGTTGAACAAAGGGGAAATGAATGAATTAATTGCTTTAGTACTTGTATTGCTTTGTAGCTGCTCCTAGAGTGTCTAAATACTATTCTAAGGTATGTGTTGAGCTTTTGGTTAAGTTTTGTGAAAAGTATAATATTGACCCTTTTGTGTTCGCATTGTTAATTTCATAATAATTGCTTTATAATTGAGTAATTAAATGTTTATATGCCTTTGTGTAGTGTACACATTATAGTAGTGAAGTCTTGTGAATTAAGTTGCTTGGTTTACATGGCTTTGGTTGAGTATGAATTTAGAATAGACTAAAGGAACTAGTAAGAACCATGGTAATAATTGTTGTTAGTTGATTCTTGATTGATTGGATAAATGTTTAAATGTACTTATGTAAGAAGTTCATCTATTCGGAGAAGTTGTGAGTTAAGTTATATCGATACTAGTTAAAGATTGAGTAAACATGTTTATATTGCCTATTAATTGCATTATATGTGTAAAGATACGCTTATATAACTTATTGGTTAGATGTTATATATTGTTTCTACTTATATGAATTATCATGACTATGTATATGTTATTTATTATGCTATTGTCTTTGTTTGATACTTGGAAATTAAAGAGTGTTGCATATGTGATCACTTGAGTTTATGTTTTGTTCAAATATTGATTAGAATGATTGTTAAACCATGAAATATATTGTTAGTTATGTGAATTAAAGGGAATCAAATAGAGTTGGATAACTTAATGGCTTTATGAACTAGCTTTAGTTGACAATAAGAAATCACTTCTTATGCATATAGTTGATTGTATTAGGTAGTGATAATTGAAGGGAATTGATGCTTTGGAGAATATTGAGGGAATCTTGCTTAATTCGCGCAGGTTTGACTTCCTAAAAGGTGAGGGATCATTTCTATGTGCATTCTATGTGTCTTATCCTGTTATATGCTAAATATTCGATACTAAGTGATTAAGTGTTTTAGTTGGATTAGTTTAGCAATTATAGACTAATGAATGTATCATATTTCATCGTATGGTGTGATTGATGATGTGTGTGCTCGAGGACAACCTCTTTTGTGTCCTCCTTGTTTATGTATCGGCTTATTTTGTTATATTGTTATTATTATTGCTTCCTGTGTTATCGAGTCAAGGGTTGCGCAACCTTATCGTCGGGGCGGATGCGATGGGCCTCTCTGGGCAGCAGCGGGCTTGCCAGGGTTGGTTGCTCTAGCTCCGTACCCTATTCCCTCACTCGCCTAGTCCGGAGATTGCCAGGGGGTGTTGGGTCGTAGGATTGGGTACATCCGGAGTACCCTTTGGTGTTTGGGATGCCGGCTTATCGTGATCGAGATCGTGGTTCGTGGATCGTGAATAAAGACCAAGTGAAGATTGGAGTACTGGGGTTAAGTGAAGTATCCTTTTTAATATGTGGTTACTTAAGCTTTTGTCATTCTTGAATGGTTTAATTGCTATTATTGTTTAACTATATTACTTGTTGCATTGCACGCCCCGGGAGACTTTATCCCTCACTGGGCAACAGTGGTTGCTCATACCTCGCTAACATGTTTCAGGTGGCGCAGTTGAAGGAGTTGCCTTAGTTGATGTGTGATTGTTGTCTGAGGTGGATGTGCTTTCTAGTTGCTATGTGAAGAATTTGTTGTTCTATGTTATAATCTGTTTTGGGGCGTTAAGGCTCATATATGTATTTGTGTAATATGTAAGTTGGAAGCCAGATGACTGTATTAGCAGTGGTAATTCTATGGCTTGTAATAACTTATATTTCTATTTCTAGTTGCTTTGCATGCTTGGTTGTGATTGTTTTGATACATGTTAGTTCAACTTCTAAGTATGTTTCAAAGTTATCATAGAATGGCATGATAAGCGGTTTTATGAAGAAGTCAAGTTGGTTGCATGCTTGTGTGAATCTAAACTATTGTATGCTTTAAGACTCGGATGGCCATGAACCTTTGAACTTTAGTTATAAAAGCTTGCCTTATTGTGTTGTGACTTTCTTGAGTGTTTACAGGTTTCAGAATGTCCACGGTACAGGGGAGACTCTGTCCGTTTTTTCCTAAAATTTTGAGACCCGGGTTGGGATTGGGTTGAGAATAGCTTGGTTATTAGAGCCTCCGGTCTCGTGAGGGATCGGGGCGTTGCACCTCCTATAATCAGTCAGGACGCAACAGAATTTCGGCAGTATAACGATAGTAAATAGGATACGAGGCTCTAAACCAACCTCCATAGGACATCATACCTCAACTCCATAAAATCATACAACAAACAACTCCTCAATAACATAATAACATACATCATGACCATATCATACAATAAACATTCCTCATTAGTGTGTCCGTTTTAATGTGTGTTGATGATATATTAAGCAAAGGTCAAATAAATAAAAGAAAGTCAAAGTGGAAACTAATTATTTTTAGTGTTTTCTTGTCTTTTAATTCATTTTCTTGACTACTCTTGCTCAAATTAATTATGCAACACCTAAACTATCTCAAGTAGTTTATTTTTAGGTGACAAGAAGTTTTACATTCAAACAATTTCACTCGAGTCGGTTTAAAACGCGATTTTTGCAAAAGAATGTGAAAAGTCATATTATTTATTTTCAAATGTCTTTTGAATGCACAATTAATCTAAAATCATTTAATACCACATATAAATACATTTATATTAATATATACTAGGTCAACGAAAGTCAATGCAAGAATCGGGTTTAGAAGAAATCACTATTTGGCTCAAAAATGCTATTTTTCGCCCGAAAAGTCTATTTAAATTACTATTCCGTTTCAGAATCAATTTTTATCAAACATGGGTCTATTAATAATAGAGGACTAGGTTTTAAGACGTTTAAAACACCCCTGTAAAAATTTTAGCAGACAGGTGTTAAAAAATACTATTCACCAAAACCGACGATAAAATTTATGATTCTGTTTTTTATGAAAATTTCACGAATGCACACTTAGCATGTATTAGGAGTATTAATCACTTGTTTAGCACATTTTATGTCATATAGCACATAAACAGGTCAATTCACGTAAAACGAGGTAAAGACACGCAAATTGAGATAAAGACGAAAACTGGAGTTTTACATTCGCCCTTCCTTAAAACAATTGCGTTCGCGCAATTCTCGAACTGACAGACAATTAAATCCTCAATCGTTACACTTAACAATACTTCTCTTAGTTCCCATTTATCTCTTAGGATGACACCTAACCAAAGACCTCAAAAGAACAAACTCTATTGACTGCAAGTTGATGATCATAATTCCAAGACAATCTTCAATTCATAATTCTCTCCTACCTAATATCATATTGCATATGAAAGAAATTGCAACTCCAAAGTCTTAGCATGACACCACTAATTATCAATCGTCCCCTACTACACAAAAGAGCTCTATGAACACCCCGAGGGTTTAAAAACTCATTTACGATAACATGAATGATTACTGATCAAGGGAATATCTCAAAAGTGACATTTGTCAGAATATGGCTTTTATGAAATTTACAAGGAAATACGAATATGAAAAATCATATTCGAGCCAACAATCAAGTGAACAAGAGGTCAAACAAGTTAGAGAATCAAGAGGTTAATAGTTTAATAAGGAAGCAAAATAACTAAGATAAGAAATGTCTCAGCACCTATCAATTAAATAAGTATGAACAAAGGATGATGACGAGTCAAAACAGTGCTGAGTATGTTGAACAAAAATTCCTGAACAAGTAGATATTTCAATTCTCGATGATTGTTCAAGGAACCAACAAGTAAGTTGTATTTGAGGCGAAATGAAATTAATAAATAAGAGGTGATAACAATAGGACAGTGCCGAGTACTTTGAGTGAGCAATTACAAGCAAAGTAATGACTCAGGATTTAATAATAAAACAATAGGATTAACAAAGATCAACAAGAATGGCAATGATGTACTTAGGTAAGGAGTACATCAAACAAGTGAAATCGAATAAGTAAAATGGTATACCAAATGTGAAATTACTTCCAAATGAGTAGTAATAGGATGAAATGAAATATTGAAACCAATGGCTGGAGATATAGAATGAAATATAGAAGTCTCAAACCTTAACTCCAATAAGCGACATTGCAATAAGAAGCATATATGAATGTTAAGAATAGAAACAATGTCAAATGAGTATAGGATCCATTAATCCAATAAGCAAAACTTTCAAGAAACAATTGATATGCTAGAAAAGTGTAACTCTCTCTCAAATAAGTGAGAATAGAGTAAAAGATAATAATAAGACTGATAGAATTATGAAGTACAAGAAGGGTGTCCCACCTACACATTTCAACACCAACAAGTCAAATCCTACAATCTATCTTCCTCCAAAACAAGACACTAAGGAGATCTAGAGAACCTAAGGAGTCATAACAATCACCAAACAAGATAAATCACTCCAAAATTTTATATTCCGTACCAGACCAATCACTAAACAAGATAAATCACTGATTACCCAACAAGATTAACTAATGAAGACTCCAAAATCTGATAACACAATACAGATTCATACTAAACCATTATAACACAAGAGAATCCCCAATCAACAATTTAGAAAGTCATACCACCTAAAACTCAAAAGCTCGATATAGGCAAGTAAATGTTCAGTCACCAAAATGCATTCTTATTTCCTCAAATAATTCTATCTCCCAACAATTACATCTTCGAATAAAGTAACTTTAGTCAGGAATCACTCCAATTGTCTCCAAGGTTTAAAGATCAAAACTTCAAAATATCCATTAATAATATAGCAATCCTAAATAGTAGAAATACTCACATGTTATACTACACTTCATTCCATTCACAAATATACATCACTAATCCCACAAATAAATTCATTCTAAAATAACCTCAAGAAAGTATAATCTGAGTTGAGACTTCAAAAGTGTCTAATCACAACCTCACATAAACCTCAACTTATGATCCATCTCCAAGTAATAATAAGTTAAACATGGCAACAAAAGTAATTATAATCATCAAGATACATTGCTATTTTCCTCGAACAACTTCATTCTCGCTAAAGGAACATCAAGAATAGATCCATTAAATTGAGACTAAAATCCATAAACATAACAATTAAAATCTCACTGATAAACTACTAGAATAATAATAATTCAAAATCATGGCCTACCTTAATTCCGAGATCTCCTTCAGTCATCCTTACTTCATCCAAAAGAAATCACCAACAGTTATAGCATATATACAATTATATCTCATGAAAACCAGTACCAACATATTACATGATTATCATATATTACAACATTATCACATAACACACAATTCAGCATATAAGAAGCCAACATCACATAAACAGGTTATATCAGAAAAGTAAGTTATAAACAATTAAAGTCACATAAGCAACAAACTTCACATAAGACAAGTCGATCACGTAACTCACATTGGTCACTTAAAGTACATTGAACACCTAAAGCACGTTGTTTCACATAAGCTAGTTATAAATAATTAAAACCACATAAACAACTAACTTCACATAGATACTTCAATCACATAAAACACATTTGTCACATAATACACATTAATCACAAAATGCATATTAACTACAACACATTGAGTACGTAAGACACGTTATCACATAAAACATATTGACCACATTAGTTCACTTAACACACAAGGCATACTGGTCACATAGAAAGTTAGATACATAAGTAAATTAATCACATAAACATATTAACATATGTTTCACTTTTCTTTCACTTAATACATACTTGCATGCTTAGACCACTACCCACATTCCGAGGATACCCCGGCTGACAGCTAATCAAGCTCTGATACCACTTAAATGTCACGCCCTAACTTGACCCCTCCAATAATCAGTCAGGACGCAACGAAATTTTGGCAATATAATGACAGTAAATAGGATACCGAGGCTCTAAACCAACCTCAATAGGACATCATACCTCAACTCCATAAACCATACAACAAACAACTCCTCAATAACATAATAACATACATCATGACCATATCATACAATACACATTCCTCGTTATAATGCCTCTGTTCCAACATAATACATGAACCCTTAATATACAATACAAAAACATATTGAGCCAATCTAGCAACCTAATCATAAACAAAAGAAAGGCTACTAAGACAACATCAACTAATTCATTAACTTATCAACATCTTTACATTATAAACTACAAAGCAGATAAAAGTCTACTAAGTTAATTTACAAGATAATAAAACATGTACGACATCACGGATAAGACTCTGGAACATAGGACTCATCCACGTAAGGCACATTTTCCACATTTTCCTCTTCAGGAGGCACGTACCCGTAATCCTGTGAAAGTACACCTGTATGCATGCAATAATAGAGAATGAGCTTATATAAAATAAGCCCAGCGAGGATCCGATAGATCTCGAGCAAGGTCTACTAAACTCCTTGGAATAATCCTTTGAGTCAGTAAACACACAATAACAAACAATAATAATATCATCACATAACTATATGACCATTCAATAAAGGATACTCTAGTTGGTGTAGCTCCAAACACCATCACGATCATAACAGCCTTCTTGTGACTCCCATAAACTCACGCACCCGGGGTACCCCCAATAACCTCGCCCTCCATAACACCTCCGTCATGCGAGTTGGAGGCAATCTCTGATAGTCATGCCGTTATCAACCCGACTGCCCAATGCTGCCCGAGAGGTGGCACACACATACCAGAGACCCAGCAATAATAATAAACGTCAATCATTCACAGGAGGACAGTCTAGCAGAACTGTTTATCTCCCGGCATCAATCATCAATCAATAATCATCAATAACCATATTATCATAATAATAACATCAATAACCAATTTAACAACATATAACTAAGTTAGATGACAAAGTAGGCCATCTAACCGAACATGCATTAAACACACAATCAAACCCTAATTTACCCGTCAACAACTCACAATTCAATTACTCAACCCACACCCAATCAACTAAGGCTCAATCTAACATTTTAAAGAAAGACAACCTAAACTTCAAATAATAATATCTTACATTCTACTAATCCAAACAACTCCAAATCAGTTTCAAACACTCACCCATTCAATCAACTACATTAGTCCCCTCGGAAACCAATCAAAACACATCCAATTCATGCCCATTAACCCTAAAACCCTAGTGTGTCATGGCTGAAATTTTTGGATTTTGGCACGGACATCACAATCAAAAATTCGGCATTACAATGGCGCTACCCACGTAATTATCAAACTTTTAGAAATCGACGAGAATCGATTCCGATCAACACAACTCAATTTAATCAACATTGAACAACTTAATCAAATTTAAATACCCGAAAAATAATAATTATGCTACAACCGTTCAAATATCATAGGATTACATATAAATGATCCCTAGCATGCATGGAGCAATAATATAACATCAGATTAACATTTTAACGGTTCAATAATTATTTATACGCATAAACACAAAATATGAGTTTTGAGATCTAGAATTTTTCTCTCACCTTTGATGTGTTTTGATGCAAGAAATGTGTAGAATGGATGCCAAACAAGTGAAATCAAGCTTTGAATGAAGTGATTTGGACTTGAATTGCAAAATCTATGTGAAAAATGCTTGAAAACCTTTGAAAAATGTCTTCATCTTTCTCCTACAAGGAACCAGGGTTTTGTGTGTGTTTTTGGAGGTGTTTTGCTTTGTTTTTAATGTGTGTTGATGATATATTAAGCAAAGGTCAAATAAATAAAAGAAAGTCAAAGTGGAAACTAATTATTTTTAGTGTTTTCTTGTCTTTTAATTCATTTTCTTGACTACTCTTGCTCAAATTAATTATGCAAAACCTAAACTATCTCAAGTAGTTTATTTTTTAGGTGACAAGAGGTTTTACATTCAAACAATTTCACCCGAGTCGGCTTAAAACGCGATTTTTGCAAAAGAAGGTGAAAAGTCATATTATTTATTTTTAAAATGTCTTTTGAATGCACAATTAATCTAAAATCATTTAATACCACATATAAATACATTTATATTAATATATACTAGGTCAACGAAAGTCAATGCAAGAATCGGGTTTAGAAGAAATCACTATTTGGCTCAAAAACGCTATTTTTCGCCCGAAAAGTCTATTTAAATTACTATTCCGTTTCAGAATCAATTTTTATCAAACATGGGTCTATTAATAATAGAGGACTAGGTTTTAAGACGTTTAAAACACCCCTGTAAAAATTTTAGCAGCCAGGTGTTCAAAAATACTATTCACCAAAACCGACGATAAAATTTCTGATTCCGTTTTTGATGAAAATTTCATGAATGCACACTTAGCTTGTATTAGGAGTATTAATCACTTTTTTAGCACATTCTAAGTCATATAGCACATAAACAGGTCAATTCACATAAAACGAGGTAAAGACACGCAAATCGAGATAAAGACGAAACTGGGGTTTTACAATAGCAAAATGATCATAATAGTGTCTATCTAATTATTATTAGTACAAACCCAAAATTAGACCCCAAATTATAACGGGGGTCTTTTACATTACAAAGATCAAGCAACATGAAAAGAAATAGTCTTCAAGTAGCATAGTGTTCACAAACGGCCATAATCAAGCAAAGCACATAGGACAGGCAAATCATTCCAAGGAATCTTCGTTATGCACGTCGTCCTCGGGTACCTGTTCTTGATCTTCTTCACCTGAGATGACAAAAGAGGGTGAGTCCTTATGAACTCAGCGAGGGGGAACGAGAAATAGGTTTTGAAACTCATTTTCCCGGTTCAACTTATGAAAACCATTTAAGCATGAATCAATCAGATATAAGTACATAACAATAATATAAAAGTAAAGGAACACAATTACCCGTCTTTCTTTCCCGAGGTCCTCTAGGAACCAAGCTAGAGTACTTATACACATAGTGAAAAGGATACGGTGAGCTTTTTATCTCAGTTCATTACCAGTATCAGTTGTTGCGGCCGACTTCAAATCATCCCCTTATCATGCCAAATGGGTGTACTCCGGATGTACCCCGAAATCCTACGACCCAACTCTCCGAGGAAGTCTAGCCCCCCAAGCAAGAGAGGGAATTGGACAATGGCAGTCACGGTTGCACCGGCAAGCCCGATGCCGCCAGATGTGCGTGAACGCTACCACGCCAGAATGAAAGGTTGCAACCTTGTATGCAATGCACATTTATGACATTTAATATATCACATTAGGAGGACAACAAAGTAGGTCACCTCCGAGTAGTCATAAGATTGCACATTGACAAGTAAACAAGCGAGGCTGATAAGACAAGTAATTTCACTTGAAAGGTACATGGAGTTATATGAACATTAAACGGGCAGCCATGTAACGCATGTAAATCAAGCCATATAACTCATTTCGAAGTTCACGTAATCAAATAATAAGATTATTCAACATGCAACGACATCTACGAGGGTTCGGGTGCCAGAAAAACCTACTTGTCAACATGTAATCATCAAGATCGCATTTAGGGCTACAATGGCAACTACGGGCAGCCTACTAAACATATAATTAAACGCGATATTCATAGGATCAACACTTAGTGAATTTACCTAGTCGCTAGGGTTTCCATTTCGTGCTTACCCGTGCGATTAAGCCACAAGTCAACTCAAAATCAATCTCAAGCCATGCATCGATTAATTCAAACATCCTCAAGTATTCAAAACAGTCCACACAACATCCCAATGCCACAATCCCAAGCATTTAATTCAACAAGAGAAGTTACAACAATTTTCTAAGCATATCACTAAGTGAAACCCTCACTGCAATGGGCTGTTTTCTCACAATCATTAAGACAAGCAAACAATCTCCAATTCTAGTGAATAAGATGTCAAATTAAATCTTAAGAAGTGAAATAAATTCAGAAACAAACCTCGCATCATTTGGAGTTCGGGTTCAATAGTTATAGCCAAAACAGTGAGATTGCACAAAACTGTCCAGATTTGCACACATTTCAATACTTGTCATTTTTGAGGTCCATAGGGTCAGATTTAGCCTTAGTCCATTTCTGAAAAAACATGTCCAGAACTGAAAAATATAGCAGCAAGCTAAATTTCATTCATTTTGGATATCATTTACTAGGTCAAAACTGGTTCGTTCCACAGAGTCAGTGAATCTGCCAAAACCTGCTTCATTTTTCCAGATTTTCCAGATTTGGACACATTTTAATGATTTACCATTTTGAGGACCTTAGAGTCAAAATTAGCTTTGGCCTATTTCTGGGAAAAATGTTCCGAACTGGCAAAACTATTACCCACCAATGTTCACACATTTTCAACATCATTTGCCTAGCCAAAATCATCTCGCACCAACAAGACAGAAAGCTGTCACAAACCCGATTTCATCTACCATCACCTTCTAGCCCAAAATCTTGCCATGCATGGTTGTAAAAGCTTATGAACACACATATATCTCAAGTACAGAAGCAAAGACAAACATTTAAGAGCATGCATGTGGATTTTTGAAAGATTTTCAAGGAGTTTTAGCCCTCACCTTAGCAAAACAACAAGAAGATGCACAAGACTTGGATGAAGCACAAGGTTGACTCTTTTCCTTGCTTAGCCGAGACACCACTCTAATTTTCTCTATTTTTCCTAGCTTAGTGACCAAGTTCTTAGTAGGTGCATGTGGTTCGAACAAGAAGAAAAGAAATGGAAGCTAGCAAACTCACCTAAGCTGAAATGGTTGTTCAAAGAGCTTGCATGTGAGTTTTCTTGCAACCTAGCTTAATTAGTCAAGTTCCCTACCTTCTTGTTTGCCTTGATTAACCATGGAGTGATGAAGATGAGCTATGGTATGAAGCAACTCAGCCAAGGCCGAGAGACAGAGAGAAGAATGAGAGGGAGAGAGAGAAATGTGAGGAAAATGAGAGAAATGAAGAAAAAAAATGAAGGCTTTTGCAAATGTTGATGCATATGTCGGCCTTGAGCTTTGCAATTCAGATTTTTGTGTCTTCAAGAAGCATTTTGAAATTCCTAGCATGGGCAAGGAGCTTATGTCGAGATTGGTGGAGCTTTGGGGAAGGTTTTGAGCTAGTTTTTTTATGCATTTGTGTCATAGAATTGTCATAGATTGTCTAGGAATTAAATTGAATTAAGCAAAGCAATCACAAAGCCCAACAAGTGGTCGGCCAAGGCATGTAGAAATCTGATTTTTTGTCATCTTTTGAGCATTAATTAATTGTATGTTTGAAAGTGCAAAAGAAGAAGGGATAAAGAATAAGGAATGTCTAGCCTTTTGTGAGATTTTGTCTTCTAGTGGGTTGAATTAGTAATTTAATATTAGTTAGTGGAATTTGTAGGATTAATTAATGACCTAGTGCTTCGTGTAAGATGCTTTCTTGGTTAGCGTGAGGGCACGCTTTCCTAGGTCTAGGGCACGCACTACGAGGTAGGGCACGCACTACGATATGAATGCACGTTTTCCCAGTAAATGCATGCAACCCTAAATGAATGCACGTAATTCAATGCAAGGCACATAAAACGAAACACGATTCTTAAACCTAGGTCAAGGCACGTAAATCTAGGTTAGGGCACACGAAACGAGGTATCGCACGCAAATCGAGGTCGGGCCTCACATCCTCCCCTCCTTAAAAGAATTTCGTCTCGAAATTCAATATTACATTTGAAATAAAGATGGATAATGTTTCTCCATCTGGTCTCGCCTTTCCCACGTTGCTTCTTCAACTCCATGATGATCCCACAACACTTTCACCATCGGTATAGATTTGTTGCTCAACTCCCGATCTTGCTGGTCTAGGATCCGAATGGGCTTCTCTTCATAAGACAAGTTCTCCTGAAGCTGCAACGGCTCTGGCTCCAAGATATGCGATGGATCAGGGTGATACTTCCGTAGCATAGAAACATGAAAGACGTCGTGACTATTGGAGAGGTTTTGGGGTAGTACCAGGCGATACGCCAACTTGCCAACTTTCTCAATTATCTCAAATGGTCCTATAAATCTTGGGCTCAACTTTCCACCCTTGCCGTGTTTAATCAGTCCCCTCCGAGGTGATATCTTCAGGAACACCTTGTCGCCGACCTCAAACTCTAGACTCCGTCTCTGTCGGTCTGCATAACTCTTCTACCTGCTTTGGGCGGTAAGCATATTACCGTTTCCGGATGAGGTGGATATTATCTGTAACACCCCGATCCCTCTCGAGACCAAGAGTTCTATCAATCGATCTAATCACAACCCAAACCAAACCCGGGCAAAATTTTCAGGAAAAACGGACGAAGTCTCCCCTGTTTCTAGGCAAAATGTAAAACCTGTAATAGCATTTAAATGGACCAACACCGTGTCCAACCATACAAAACTTCCTCAAGGCCATCCGAGCCTCGGTTCTCAACAATTTAAACTCAGCAAGTATACATACATTTCAAATTTAAAAGCTAACCTATCTCTTTTCATTTTGACAAGTACATTCAAACTTGAAAATTAAACCATACTAAGCTACTACATAAAATAGACTATCATGCCATTCTAGTTCTTTTCTTTTGGACATTACAAACATGCATTTGAAGTTAAGTTATAATAACCAGATACATAATCTAACTTATCAAACTACTTCAACAATCTAATGAAACTTAAATTACATACTTTTGGCATTAAATACATACAACATATGAAAGCATATATCTTCACAACTTCGACACTCAAGCCACATAGGCACGCAACACAACTCTTCAGGCAACAAACTTCCACGAAATCATGAACTTCCAGCTAACATGACATTTCCTGAAATGTGGTGGTGAGGAGTGAGTATACACAACACGTATACTCAGTGAGGGTGAGACATATATCGAATTGGAGAGAAAGAAAGTCGTGCAATGCAAATAAGACAGTTAAGCAATATAACTGATAAATAAGCAATCAAGATAAACAATCAATACAATAAGTAATTATTGAAAGCATTAACACAACCATTCAAAGCTATACCACACTCTGAAGGCTATGGTTCACTCATACGAGCAATGTACCATTCCACGAGCGATACATCAATCTCGAGCTTGATGTTGACAACGATGACAATAAGCGCGCATCCACCTTATAACACCAGTTTGGAATACCCCGGAAGTATCCAATCAAATCTACGACCCAAATCTCCCTGGGAGGCAACCCAAGCGAGAATGGGAATAGCAGCGGAGCTAGAGCAACCAACACTGGCAACCCGAGGCTACCCAGAGAGGCTCATCACTTACGCGCGAGACACTATGCAATGCAAGACTCGATACAAGGCGATAAACGAGCGATAAACAAGATATCAAGCATTCTCAACAATGGATAAACATTTCAATCAACAACCAACTCTAACAAGCGGAATAAGCATTAGCAAGCATAACAAGCATTCTATAGGCATAACATCAAGAAAACACACAAAGTCACAAATCGGCCCCAACTATCAAAACACTACCATCTTCAAACGAGCAACGAGTTCCGGAAACTGACTTCGCCAATCTTCCTAGGTCACTATAAAGCACGTCTAGAGATTTCGAAACCCTACTTAACCCTAGAATTCACGCAAAGCCCGGTTTTCCCCCTTTGCTCGTTTGAACTACAACTATACCAACCAAACACCCAACCAACACCACGACCGTACCAAAAGTGCTTCCATGGGCTCCCGAAACAATGCCATCACGTAAAACGAGAAAATGCTAAAGTCGACCTAAACGACCCCGACTTTCACTAAGCCGTTTTTCTCCATTTTTCCATTACACATTCCAATTTGACCACACATTAAGGCATTCTAGCATATCTAGCATCTTCCTACATCAACAGAACGCGTAACGAAGCAATTTCATCGAAACGGGGGTTTACTATTCACTAATTACTACTTATTAATCAATTTAAATTGCAATCTCAACATTTAACCGCAGAAAATATTAAAAAGCTATAAATACATGTTCTACAATCAACAAGGAACATTCTTTAAGCAACAAAAGGATTAAAACAACAATCTACGCATAAAATCCAAAAATCAAAGTTTAGATACAAATATTTCAAATGCGCAAATAACGATGAAACCCTCACCTTAGACGCTCCTAGACGCTAGGAAAACCTCGTAGAACACCTTGGAAACCACCCCGTGGAAGCCCTCACGAAGAATTGATGAATTGAAGTTGAATTTTTTTTTTCTCTCCTTGTTTTTTTCGGCCTTAAGCCCTCTGTTTCAGCTCTGTTTTTTCTATTATATTTTGTGTTATTTAGGCTATTTTAAAGATGACAAAGGTCAAAAGGGTCAAAGCTTTGGTCAAGGTTGGTCAAACAACTTAAAACTAGTCAAAATGGCTTATTTTTGTGCATTTTTAAGCTAAATAATTAACACCAAAATTAATTCTAGCTAGTAACAATTAAAATATAAAATTTAAGTCATCTAAATACTAGTTTCACTATTTGCTGAGGACTGGAATCTATTTTCTAGCTAACGCCCTCGATATGCAATGCACGTTGCGACAATAAAAGAATAACAATTAATTCTCAAAGAATCTAAGAAATATATCATTTTTGGAAAGAATCATAGTTTAAAATTTACTCCGGCTCGGAGTTACTTTTCTCATTTATTTGAAAACAGAGTGATTTTAACACAAAACAACCAAAATCGATTATTAAAATAATCAAAACAATCAAGGTAATCAATATTCATTTAAAATAATCAATTTAACTATTTCTAGAACATTTAAAAGAATTATGAAGTTAACATTAAACTACAAATGAAGGTTAATATAAACACATAGTCAAACACAATTAAACCCTGACATTTAAGATAACACTTAATTAATCACAAGAGAATAAATTCAATTACTATAATTAATAGAAGTAGATAACAACCTTCTAATTATTCAATATATAATTACTAAATGCTTCCAAGAGAAATATGAAAATAGTGCAAATTGGTTGATTTAACTAATTAAACATTTAATCAAATGCAGTCAAGTGCTATTAAATGCATGCCGGGTTCGGGTTATCACATCCTCCCCCCCTTTAAACAATTGTGTCATCGCAATTCTTCTTCCAATAGAACTCAGCATCATCTGAAATCCAATTCTGACTAATCTTCATCGGTTGCTGAGCAAGATAATATATAAGAATTCCCGTAGGAAATCCCGAATAGAAATTCCAATCAAGAATGCCAAGGAAATACCAACTAAAGATTGAAGCAAAGATACTGTAGATATCATCAATACCACATACTAATGGCAGGAAGAGTACCGAAGGAGTACCCTATTTAAGAATCTTCAATAGAAGTCTAACAAGTACTAAATAAGAAAGTTAAGAGATAGCCAGAGTAGATGCACCTCATGCAGTACTGACTACCGTAAATATACCCAGCTGAATGTTCTGTAAAGGAATATAGAGAAGAATACCAAAGGCCAACCTCTAAATGAAATCTTCCAATCACTGTGTTCCTACCCCAACATCTTAGTCAAACAGCAAGTATATATTTCCCCCTGAGTGGAAAGGCCGAAGGAGAAGCCGTAAACAGTACAAGATAATATGTCCAAGCAGAATTCCAAGTGTAGGATCTTCCAATAAATGCCAATAAGGAAAATACTAGTAAAATGCCCGATAAGAATTCCAAAGAATACCGTAAGTAATATGAGATAATGAGTCTGATAGGAATTCCAGTTACCAAATCAACTCAGGGATGCCAAAGAAAATACCCGAACAATGCTCCAGTAAGAAAGTACTAAGAATTGCCCAATAAGTAATACTAAATAAATGGCCACTAAGAATCCTAGAGAATGCCATTGAAGAATTTTCCAATAAGGAATACCAGTAATACTCCAATAAAGACCAAGACACATATACCATAGATAATACCATGCAGTAAGTCCAACTGAAAATCCAATAGCCAAGTCTACCAAGTAGTGCCAACAAAAGTCCCCAAAGAACACCCATTAAGAAAACCAAAGAATGCTCCAAAGAATAACCAAAAAAACCCCAAGAGAAAGCTACTCTTTCACAACTGTTAAGCACAGGGGAGGCCATAGAGATTTGCCAATATCCGAGCCCCAAAAGCAAACACCAATTCCCAAATAAAGGCTAGCCAAATGCCATTCATTTCCTGCCAATCCATACACCTTGAAAAGCCAGCGGTGAACCACTTTCTTCAGGGGCGGAAGAGGACTTACTTACCATTTCAATAGGACATGTATGAATGCCAATATATCACAGTTATACATATGCCTTAAACTATTATGCAAGCAAGTTTACAAAATAGTTTATTCAACAAAGTCACTCAAGCACGGCAATCAAGTCAAGCATAACATAATCAATTCAAGACATTTTAAAACACATATTACAAGCAATACTTCAAGCAAATAACAATTCACGAGATCAATTCGATTCACAATGCCAATTCGATAGGTCAATTCAATGCACAACTAGACACTTTACTTCACTTAGCACACAATTAACACATAACACATAACTATATCACATAGGAGCACACAATCTCACATACAAGCATGCACTTTCAAGACACACTTAACAAGCACACATTCAAGGATCACTACCCACCAGACCGAGGACCCTGTCCCGGCTTATGAGCTAGACAAGCTCTGATACCACCTGTAACACCCCGATCCCTCTCGAGACCGAGAGTTCTATC
>NW_026291947.1:0-167564 GCF_023091745.1 Budorcas taxicolor | reverse complement strand
GGAACCTCTTTTCCCTTCACCGGCTCGTCTTTCACGCCGAGGATCGACTCACACCAAGGTGGCACCTGACACAGCCCTGTGGGAAAGCCTCGTGGGAAAGCCTCGAGGGACAGCCTCGAGGGAAAGCCACAGATCCCTTGATCCACGTGACAGGAAGCGTGACACTACTGCTGCAGCTCGGGAGGAAAGCGCACGTACATGCCCCCACTCGAGACGAGGCCTTACTCCCCTGGGGAGACTCAGAAGCACCCCAAGATCCATGGCAACACTGGAGAGGAATCCTCAGGTTCCGGCCCCGACTCCACACAAGGACTGAGGCCCCGGCATGGACGGGAGAGGAATCCCGAGAGGTCCCCTAGCAACTCGCATGGGGACTGGCCTTTCCTGAGGCCACCAGAGCGGGTCCCTGAGGTCCCCGTCGTAACTCGAGAAGACCTGCCGCAACTCGAGAAAATCCAGGAGGTTCTCCCCTCCAGGCGAGATGAGGCCCATTTCTGCTGAGGCGTCTCGAGGCTGATCACACCTCACCTCTGGAACTTCGAAAGGGTCCTTCACACCCTTGCTGCAAATCAAGAAGTTCCCCGACATACCCGACTCCACTCGAGAGGAATCACGAGGGTCCCGCCCACATCCAGAGGAGCCCCGTTTCCGCCTCGTAGCTCGAGATGAGGGATCCTTTCCCTGCTTCGTCGGCAAAGAGTTCCCGGCGTTCCCGTCGCATCTCAAGAGGAGGCCCTCTCAACAGGAACGGCGAGAGGAACTCCAGGGTCGTGCCACCATTCCAAGAGTCCCCCAGATGTCTCAGTCCATTCCAGAGGAACCTCTTTTCCCTTCACCGGCTCGTCTTTCACGCCGAGGATCGACTCACACCAAGGTGGCACGTGGCACAGCCCTGTGGGAAAGCCTCGTGGGAAAGCCTCGAGGGACAGCCTCGAGGGAAAGCCACAGATCCCTTGATCCACGTGACAGGAAGCGTGACACTACTGCTGCAGCTCGGGAGGAAAGCGCACGTGCATGCCCCCACTCGAGACGAGGCCTGACTCCCCTGGGAGACTCAGAAGCACCCCAAGATCCATGGCAACACTGGAGAGGAATCCTCAGGTTCCGGCCCCGACTCCACACAAGGACTGAGGCCCCGGCATGGACGGGAGAGGAATCCCGAGTGGTCCCCTAGCAACTCGCATTGGGACTGGCCTTTCCTGATGCCACCAGAGCGGGTCCCTGAGGTCCCCGTCGTAACTCGAGAAGACCTGCCGCAACTCGAGAAAATCCAGGAGGTTCTCCCTTCCAGGCGAGATGAGGCACATTTCCGCTGAGGCGTCTCGAGGCTGATCACACCTCACCTCTGGAACTTCGAAAGGGTCCTTCACCACCCTTGGTGCAAATCAAGAAGTTCCCCGACATACCCGTCTCCACTCGAGAGGAATCACGAGGGTCCCGCCCACATCCAGAGGAGCCCCGTTTCCACCTCGTAGCTCGAGATGAGGGATCCTTTCCCTGCTTCGTCGGCAAAGAGTTCCCGGCGTTCCCGTCGCATCTCAAGAGGAGGCCCTCTCAACAGGAACGGCAGAGAGGAACTCCAGGGTCGTGCCACCATTCCAAGAGTCCCCCAGATGTCTCAGTCCATTCCAGAGGAACCTCTTTTCCCTTCACCGGCTCGTCTTTCACGCCGAGGATCGACTCACACCAAGGTGGCACGTGGCACAGCCCTGTGGGAAAGCCTCGTGGAAAGCCTCGAGGGACAGCCTCGAGGGAAAGCCACAGATCCCTTGATCCACGTGACAGGAAGCGTGACACTACTGCTGCAGCTCGGGAGGAAAGCGCACGTGCATGCCCCCACTCGAGACGAGGCCTGACTCCCCAGGGAGACTCAGAAGCACTCCAAGATGTATGGCAACACTGGAGAGGAATCCTCAGGTTCCGGCCCCGACTCCACACAAGGACTGAGGCCCCGGCATGGACGGGAGAGGAATCCCGAGTGGTCCCCTAGCAACTCGCATGGGGACTGGCCTTTCCTGAGGCCACCAGAGCGGGTCCCTGAGGTCCCCGTCGTAACTCGAGAAGACTGCCGCAACTCGAGAAAATCCAGGAGGTTCTCCCTTCCAGGCGAGATGAGGCCCATTTCTGCTGAGGCGTCACGAGGCGGATCACACCTCACCTCTGGAACTTCGAAAGGCTCCTTCACACCATTGTTGCAAATCAAGAAGTTCCCCGACATACCCGTCTCCATTCGAGAGGAATCACGAGGGTCCTGCCCACATCCAGAGGAGCCCCGTTTCGGACTCGTAGCTCGAGATGAGGGATCCTGTCCCTGCTTCGTCGGGAAAGAGTTCCGGTGTTCCCGTCGCATCTCAAGAGGAGGCCCTCTCAACAGGAACGGCGAGAGGAAATCCAGGGTCGTGCCACCTTTCCAAGCGTCCCCCAGATGTCTCAGTCCATTCCAGAGGAACCTCTTTTCCCTTCACCGGCTCGTCTTTCACGCCGAGGATCGACTCACACCAAGGTGGCACCTGACACAGCCCTGTGGGAAAGCCTCGTGGGAAAGCCTCGAGGGACAGCCTCGAGGGAAAGCCACAGATCCCTTGATCCACGTGACAGGAAGCGTGACACTACTGCTGCAGCTCGGGAGGAAGCGCACGTGCATGCCCCCACTCGAGACGAGGCCTTACTCCCCTGGGGAGACTCAGAAGCACCCCAAGATCCATGGCAACACTGGAGAGGAATCCTCAGGTTCCGGCCCCGACTCCACACAAGGACTGAGGCCCCGGCATGGACGGGAGAGGAATCCCGAGAGGTCCCCTAGCAACTCGCATGGGGACTGGCCTTTCCTGAGGCCACCAGAGCGGGTCCCTGAGGTCCCCGTCGTAACTCGAGAAAGACCTGCCGCAACTCGAGAAAATCCAGGAGGTTCTCCCCTCCAGGCGAGATGAGGCCCATTTCTGCTGAGGCGTCTCGAGGCTGATCACACCTCACCTCTGGAACTTCGAAAGGGTCCTTCACACCCTTGCTGCAAATCAAGAAGTTCCCCGACATACCCGACTCCACTCGAGAGGAATCACGAGGGTCCCGCCCACATCCAGAGGAGCCCAGTTTCCGCCTCGTAGCTCGAGATGAGGGATCCTTTCCCTGCTTCGTCGGCAAAGAGTTCCGGCGTTCCCGTCGCATCTCAAGAGGAGGCCCTCTCAACAGGAACGGCGAGAGGAAATCCAGGGTCGTGCCACCATTCCAAGAGTCCCCCAGATGTCTCAGTCCATTCCAGAGGAACCTCTTTTCCCTTCACCGGCTCGTCTTTCACGCCGAGGATCGACTCACACCAAGGTGGCACGTGGCACAGCCCTGTGGGAAAGCCTCGTGGGAAAGCCTCGAGGGACAGCCTCGAGGGAAAGCCACAGATCCCTTGATCCACGTGACAGGAAGCGTGACACTACTGCTGCAGCTCGGGAGGAAAGCGCACGTGCATGCCCCCACTCGAGACGAGGCCTGACTCCCCTGGGGAGACTCAGAAGCACCCCAAGATCCATGGCAACACTGGAGAGGAATCCTCAGGTTCCGGCCACGACTCCACACAAGGACTGAGGCCCCGGCATGGACGGGAGAGGAATCCCGAGTGGTCCCCTAGCAACTCGCATGGGGACTGGCCTTTCCTGAGGCCACCAGAGCGGGTCCCTGAGGTCCCCGTCATAACTCGAGAAGACCTGCCGCAACTCGAGAAAATCCAGGAGGTTCTCCCTTCCAGGCGAGATGAGGCACATTTCCGCTGAGGCGTCTCGAGGCTGATCACACCTCACCTCTGGAACTTCGAAAGGGTCCTTCAGACCCTTGGTGCAAATCAAGAAGTTCCCCGACATACCCGTCTCCACTCGAGAGGAATCACGAGGGTCCCGCCCACATCCAGAGGAGCCCCGTTTCCACCTCGTAGCTCGAGATGAGGGATCCTTTCCCTGCTTCGTCGGGAAAGAGTTCCCGGCGTTCCCGTCGCATCTCAAGAGGAGGCCCTCTCAACAGGAACGGCGAGAGGAACTCCAGGGTCGTGCCACCATTCCAAGAGTCCCCCAGATGTCTCAGTCCATTCCAGAGGAACCTCTTTTCCCTTCACCGGCTCGTCTTTCACGCCGAGGATCGACTCACACCAAGGTGGCACGTGGCACAGCCCTGTGGGAAAGCCTCGTGGGAAAGCCTCGAGGGACAGCCTCGAGGGAAAGCCACAGATCCCTTGATCCACGTGACAGGAAGCGTAACACTACTGCTGCAGCTCGGGAGGAAAGCGCACGTGCATGCCCCCACTCGAGACGAGGCCTGACTCCCCTGGGGAGACTCAGAAGCACCCCAAGCTGTATGGCAACACTGGAGAGGAATCCTCAGGTTCCGGCCCCGACTCCACACAAGGACTGAGGCCCCCGGCATGGACGGGAGAGGAATCCCGAGTGGTCCCCTAGCAACTCGCATGGGGACTGGCCTTTCCTGAGGCCACCAGAGCGGGTCCCTGAGGTCCCCGTCGTAACTCGAGAAGACCTGCCGCAACTCGAGAAAATCCAGGAGGTTCTCCCTTCCAGGCGAGATGAGGCCCATTTCTGCTGAGGCGTCACGAGGCGGATCACACCTCACCTCTGGAACTTCGAAAGGCTCCTTCACACCATTGTTGCAAATCAAGAAGTTCCCCGACATACCCGTCTCCATTCGAGAGGAATCACGAGGGTCCTGCCCACATCCAGAGGAGCCCCGTTTCGGACTCGTAGCTCGAGATGAGGGATCCTGTCCCTGCTTCGTCGGGAAAGAGTTCCCGGTGTTCCCGTCGCATCTCAAGAGGAGGCCCTCTCAACAGGAACGGCGAGAGGAAATCCAGGGTCGTGCCACCTTTCCAAGCGTCCCCCAGATGTCTCAGTCCATTCCAGAGGAACCTCTTTTCCCTTCACCGGCTCGTCTTTCACGCCGAGGATCGACTCACACCAAGGTGGCACCTGACACAGCCCTGTGGGAAAGCCTCGTGGGAAAGCCTCGAGGGACAGCCTCGAGGGAAAGCCACAGATCCCTTGATCCACGTGACAGGAAGCGTGACACTACTGCTGCAGCTCGGGAGGAAAGCGCACGTGCATGCCCCCACTCGAGACGAGGCCTGACTCCCCTGGGGAGACTCAGAAGCACCCCAAGATCCATGGCAACACTGGAGAGGAATCCTCAGGTTCCGGCCCCGACTCCACACAAGGACTGAGGCCCCGGCATGGACGGGAGAGGAATCCCGAGAGGTCCCCTAGCAACTCGCATGGGGACTGGCCTTTCCTGAGGCCACCAGAGCGGGTCCCTGAGGTCCCCGTCGTAACTCGAGAAGACCTGCCGCAACTCGAGAAAATCCAGGAGGTTCTCCCCTCCAGGCGAATTGAGGCCCATTTCTGCTGAGGCGTCTCGAGGCTGATCACACCTCACCTCTGGAACTTCGAAAGGGTCCTTCACACCCTTGGTGCAAATCAAGAAGTTCCCCGACATACCCGACTCCGCTCGAGAGGAATCACGAGGGTCCCGCCCACATCCAGAGGAGCCCCGTTTCCGCCTCGTAGCTCGAGATGAGGGATCCTTTCCCTGCTTCGTCGGCAAAGAGTTCCCGGCGTTCCCGTCGCATCTCAAGAGGAGGCCCTCTCAACAGGAACGGCGAGAGGAACTCCAGGGTCGTGCCACCATTCCAAGAGTCCCCCAGATGTCTCAGTCCATTCCAGAGGAACCTCTTTTCCCTTCACCGGCTCGTCTTTCACGCCGAGGATCGACTCACACCAAGGTGGCACGTGGCACAGCCCTGTGGGAAAGCCTCGTGGGAAAGCCTCGAGGGACAGCCTCGAGGGAAAGCCACAGATCCCTTGATCCACGTGACAGGAAGCGTGACACTACTGCTGCAGCTCGGGAGGAAAGCGCACGTGCATGCCCCCACTCGAGACGAGGCCTGACTCCCCTGGGGAGACTCAGAAGCACCCCAAGATCCATGGCAACACTGGAGAGGAATCCTCAGGTTCCGGCCACGACTCCACACAAGGACTGAGGCCCCGGCATGGACGGGAGAGGAATCCCGAGTGGTCCCCTAGCAACTCGCATGGGGACTGGCCTTTCCTGAGGCCACCAGAGCGGGTCCCTGAGGTCCCCGTCGTAACTCGAGAAGACCTGCCGCAACTCGAGAAAATCCAGGAGGTTCTCCCTTCCAGGCGAGATGAGGCACATTTCCGCTGAGGCGTCTCGAGGCTGATCACACCTCACCTCTGGAACTTCGAAAGGGTCCTTCACACCCTTGGTGCAAATCAAGAAGTTCCCCGACATACCCGTCTCCACTCGAGAGGAATCACGAGGGTCCCGCCCACATCCAGAGGAGCCCCGTTTCCACCTCGTAGCTCGAGATGAGGGATCCTTTCCCTGCTTCGTCGGCAAAGAGTTCCCGGCGTTCCCGTCGCATCTCAAGAGGAGGCCCTCTCAACAGGAACGGCGAGAGGAACTCCAGGGTCGTGCCACCATTCCAAGAGTCCCCCAGATGTCTCAGTCCATTCCAGAGGAAACTCTTTTCCCTTCACCGGCTCGTCTTTCACGCCGAGGATCGACTCACACCAAGGTGGCACGTGGCACAGCCCTGTGGGAAAGCCTCGTGGGAAAGCCTCGAGGGACAGCCTCGAGGGAAAGCCACAGATCCCTTGATCCACGTGACAGGAAGCGTGACACTACTGCTGCAGCTCGGGAGGAAAGCGCACGTGCATGCCCCCACTCGAGACGAGGCCTGACTCCCCTGGGGAGACTCAGAAGCACCCCAAGATGTATGGCAACACTGGAGAGGAATCCTCAGGTTCCGGCCCCGACTCCACACAAGGACTGAGGCCCCGGCATGGACGGGAGAGGAATCCCGAGTGGTCCCCTAGCAACTCGCATGGGGACTGGCCTTTCCTGAGGCCACCAGAGCGTGTCCCTGAGGTCCCCGTCGTAACTCGAGAAGACCTGCCGCAACTCAAGAAAATCCAGGAGGTTCTCCCTTCCAGGCGAGATGAGGCCCATTTCTGCTGAGGCGTCACGAGGCGGATCACACCTCACCTCTGGAACTTCGAAAGGCTCCTTCACACCATTGTTGCAAATCAAGAAGTTCCCCGACATACCCGTCTCCAATCGAGAGGAATCACGAGGGTCCTGCCCACATCCAGAGGAGCCCCGTTTCGGACTCGTAGCTCGAGATGAGGGATCCTGTCCCTGCTTCGTCGGGAAAGAGTTCCCGGTGTTCCCGTCGCATCTCAAGAGGAGGCCCTCTCAACAGGAACGGCGAGAGGAAATCCAGGGTCGTGCCACCTTTCCAAGCGTCCCCCAGATGTCTCAGTCCATTCCAGAGGAACCTCTTTTCCCTTCACCGGCTCGTCTTTCACGCCGAGGATCGACTCACACCAAGGTGGCACCTGACACAGCCCTGTGGGAAAGCCTCGTGGGAAAGCCTCGAGGGACAGCCTCGAGGGAAAGCCACAGATCCCTTGATCCACGTGACAGGAAGCGTGACACTACTGCTGCAGCTCGGGAGGAAAGCGCACGTGCATGCCCCCACTCGAGACGAGGCCTGACTCCCCTGGGGAGACTCAGAAGCACCCCAAGATCCATGGCAACACTGGAGAGGAATCCTCAGGTTCCGGCCCCGACTCCACACAAGGACTGAGGCCCCGGCATGGACGGGAGAGGAATCCCGAGAGGTCCCCTAGCAACTCGCATGGGGACTGGCCTTTCCTGAGGCCACCAGAGCGGGTCCCTGAGGTCCCCGTCGTAACTCGAGAAGACCTGCCGCAACTCGAGAAAATCCAGGAGGTTCTCCCCTCCAGGCGAATTGAGGCCCATTTCTGCTGAGGCGTCTCGAGGCTGATCACACCTCACCTCTGGAACTTCGAAAGGGTCCTTCACACCCTTGGTGCAAATCAAGAAGTTCCCCGACATACCCGACTCCACTCGAGAGGAATCACGAGGGTCCCGCCCACATCCAGAGGAGCCCCGTTTCCGCCTCGTAGCTCGAGATGAGGGATCCTTTCCCTGCTTCGTCGGGAAAGAGTTCCCGGCGTTCCCGTCGCATCTCAAGAGGAGGCCCTCTCAACAGGAACGGCGAGAGGAACTCCAGGGTCGTGCCACCATTCCAAGAGTCCCCCAGATGTCTCAGTCCATTCCAGAGGAACCTCTTTTCCCTTCACCGGCTCGTCTTTCACGCCGAGGATCGACTCACACCAAGGTGGCACGTGGCACAGCCCTGTGGGAAAGCCTCGTGGGAAAGCCTCGAGGGACAGCCTCGAGGGAAAGCCACAGATCCCTTGATCCACGTGACAGGAAGCGTGACACTACTGCTGCAGCTCGGGAGGAAAGCGCACGTGCATGCCCCCACTCGAGACGAGGCCTGACTCCCCTGGGGAGACTCAGAAGCACCCCAAGATCCATGGCAACACTGGAGAGGAATCCTCAGGTTCCGGCCACGACTCCACACAAGGACTGAGGCCCCGGCATGGACGGGAGAGGAATCCCGAGTGGTCCCCTAGCAACTCGCATGGGGACTGGCCTTTCCTGAGGCCACCAGAGCGGGTCCCTGAGGTCCCCGTCGTAACTCGAGAAGACCTGCCGCAACTCGAGAAAATCCAGGAGGTTCTCCCTTCCAGGCGAGATGAGGCACATTTCCGCTGAGGCGTCTCGAGGCTGATCACACCTCACCTCTGGAACTTCGAAAGGGTCCTTCACACTCTTGGTGCAAATCAAGAATTTCCCCGACATAGCCGTCTCCACTCGAGAGGAATCACGAGGGTCCCGCCCACATCCAGAGGAGCCCCGTTTCCGCCTCGCAGCTCGAGATGAGGGATCCTTTCCCTGCTTCTTCGGGAAAGAGTTCCCGGCTTTCCCGTCGCATCTCAAGAGGAGGCCCTCTCAACAGGAACGGCGAGACGAACTCCAGGGTCGTGCCACCATTCCAAGAGTCCCCCAGATGTCTCAGTCCATTCCAGAGGAACCTCTTTTCCCTTCACCGGCTCGTCTTTCACGCCGAGGATCGACTCACACCAAGGTGGCACGTGGCACAGCCCTGTGGGAAAGCCTCGTGGGAAAGCCTCGAGGGACAGCCTCGAGGGAAAGCCACAGATCCCTTGATCCACGTGACAGGAAGCGTGACACTACTGCTGCAGCTCGGGAGGAAAGCGCACGTGCATGCCCCCACTCGAGACGAGGCCTGACTCTCCTGGGGAGACTCAGAAGCACCCCAAGATCCATGGCAACACTTGGGAGGAATCCTCAGGTTCCGGCCCCGACTCCACACAAGGACTGAGGCCCCGGAATGGACGGGAGAGGAATCCCGAGAGGGCACCTAGCAACTCGCCTGGGGACTGGCCTTTCCTGAGGCCACCAGAGCGGGTCCCTGAGGTCCCAGTCGTAACTCGAGAAGACCTGCCGCAACTCGAGAAAATCCAGGAGGTTCTCCCTTCCAGGCGAGATGAGGCCCATTTCTGCTGAGGCGTCACGAGGCGGATCACACCTCACCTCTGGAACTTCGAAAGGCTCCTTCACACCATTGTTGCAAATCAAGAAGTTCCCCGACATACCCGTCTCCATTCGAGAGGAATCACGAGGGTCCTGCCCACATCCAGAGGAGCCCCGTTTCCGCCTCGTAGCTCGAAATGAGGGATCCTGTCCCTGCTTCGTCGGGAAAGAGTTCCCGGTGTTCCCGTCGCATCTCAAGAGGAGGCCCTCTCAACAGGAACGGCGAGAGGAAATCCAGGGTCGTGCCACCTTTCCAAGCGTCCCCCAGATGTCTCAGTCCATTCCAGAGGAACCTCTTTTCCCTTCACCGGCTCGTCTTTCACGCCGAGGATCGACTCACACCAAGGTGGCACCTGGCACAGCCCTGTGGGAAAGCCTCGTGGGAAAGCCTCGAGGGACAGCCTCGAGGGAAAGCCACAGATCCCTTGATCCACGTGACAGGAAGCGTGACACTACTGCTGCAGCTCGGGAGGAAAGCGCACGTGCATGCCCCACCTCGAGACGAGGCCTGACTCCCCTGGGGAGACTCAGAAGCACCCCAAGATCCATGGCAACACTGGAGAGGAATCCTCAAGTTCCGGCCCCGACTCCACACAAGGACTGAGGCCCCGGCATGGACGGGAGAGGAATCCCGAGAGGTCCCCTAGCAACTCGCATGGGGACTGGCCTTTCCTGAGGCCACCAGAGCGGGTCCCTGAGGTCCCCGTCGTAACTCGAGAAGACCTGCCGCAACTCGAGAAAATCCAGGAGGTTCTCCCCTCCAGGCGAGATGAGGCCCATTTCCGCTGAGGCGTCTCGAGGCTGATCACACCTCACCTCTGGAACTTCGAAAGGGTCCTTCACACCCTTGGTGCAAATCAAGAAGTTCCCCGACCTAGCCGTCTCCACTCGAGATGAATCACGAGGGTCCCGCCCACATCCAGAGGAGCCCCGTTTCCGCCTCGTAGCTCGAGATGAGGGATCCTTTCCCTGCTTCGTCGGGAAAGAGTACCCGGCGTTCCTGTCGCATCTCAAGAGGAGGCCCTCTCAACAGGAACGGCGAGAGGAACTCCAGGGTCGTGCCACCATTCCAAGAGTCCCCCAGATGTCTCAGTCCATTCCAGAGGAACCTCCTTTCCCTTCACCGGCTCGTCTTTCATGCCGAGGATCGACTCACACCAAGGTGGCACGTGGCACAGCCCTGTGGGAAAGCCTCGTGGGAAAGCCTCGAGGGACAGCCTCGAGGGAAAGCCACAGATCCCTTGATCCACGTGACAGGAAGCGTGACACTACTGCTGAAGCTCGGGAGGAAAGCGCACGTGCATGCCCCCACTCGAGACGAGGCCTGACTCCCCTGGGGAGACTCAGAAGCACCCCAAGATCCATGGCAACACTGGAGAGGAATCCTCAGGTTCCGGCCCCGACTCCACACAAGGACTGAGGCCCCGGCATGGACGGGAGAGGAATCCCGAGAGGTCCCCTGGCAACTCGCATGGGGACTGGCCTTTCCTGAGGCCACCAGAGCGGGTCCCTTAGGTCCCCGTCGTAACTCGAGAAGACATGCCGCAACTCGAGAAAATCCAGGAGGTTCTCCCCTCCAGGCGAGATGAGGCCCATTTCCGCTGAGGCGTCTCGAGGCTGATCACACCTCACCTCTGGAACTTCGAAAGGGTCCTTCACACCCTTGGTGCAAATCAAGAAGTTCCCCGACATACCCGACTCCACTCGAGAGGAATCACGAGGGTCCCGCCCACATCCAGAGGAGCCCCGTTTCCGCCTCGTAGCTCGAGATGAGGGATCCTTTCCCTGCTTCGTCGGCAAAGAGTTCCCGGCGTTCCCGTCGCATCTCAAGAGGAGGCCCTCTCAACAGGAACGGCGAGAGGAACTCCAGGGTCGTGCCACCATTCCAAGAGTCCCCCAGATGTCTCAGTCCATTCCAGAGGAACCTCTTTTCCCTTCACCGGCTCGTCTTTCACGCCGAGGATCGACTCACACCAAGGTGGCACGTGGCACAGCCCTGTGGGAAAGCCTCGTGGGAAAGCCTCGAGGGACAGCCTCGAGGGAAAGCCACAGATCCCTTGATCCACGTGACAGGAAGCGTGACACTACTGCTGCAGCTCGGGAGGAAAGCGCACGTGCATGCCCCCACTCGAGACGAGGCCTGACTCCCCTGGGGAGACTCAGAAGCACCCCAAGATCCATGGCAACACTGGAGAGGAATCCTCAGGTTCCGGCCACGACTCCACACAAGGACTGAGGCCCCGGCATGGACGGGAGAGGAATCCCGAGTGGTCCCCTAGCAACTCGCATGGGGACTGGCCTTTCCTGAGGCCACCAGAGCGGGTCCCTGAGGTCCCCGTCGTAACTCGAGAAGACCTGCCGCAACTCGAGAAAATCCAGGAGGTTCTCCCTTCCAGGCGAGATGAGGCACATTTCCGCTGAGGCGTCTCGAGGCTGATCACACCTCACCTCTGGAACTTCGAAAGGGTCCTTCACACTCTTGGTGCAAATCAAGAATTTCCCCGACATAGCCGTCTCCACTCGAGAGGAATCACGAGGGTCCCGCCCACATCCAGAGGAGCCCCGTTTCCGCCTCGCAGCTCGAGATGAGGGATCCTTTCCCTGCTTCTTCGGGAAAGAGTTCCCGGCTTTCCCGTCGCATCTCAAGAGGAGGCCCTCTCAACAGGAACGGCGAGACGAACTCCAGGGTCGTGCCACCATTCCAAGAGTCCCCCAGATGTCTCAGTCCATTCCAGAGGAACCTCTTTTCCCTTCACCGGCTCGTCTTTCACGCCGAGGATCGACTCACACCAAGGTGGCACGTGGCACAGCCCTGTGGGAAAGCCTCGTGGGAAAGCCTCGAGGGACAGCCTCGAGGGAAAGCCACAGATCCCTTGATCCACGTGACAGGAAGCGTGACACTACTGCTGCAGCTCGGGAGGAAAGCGCACGTGCATGCCCCCACTCGAGACGAGGCCTGACTCTCCTGGGGAGACTCAGAAGCACCCCAAGATCCATGGCAACACTTGGGAGGAATCCTCAGGTTCCGGCCCCGACTCCACACAAGGACTGAGGCCCCGGAATGGACGGGAGAGGAATCCCGAGAGGGCACCTAGCAACTCGCCTGGGGACTGGCCTTTCCTGAGGCCACCAGAGCGGGTCCCTGAGGTCCCAGTCGTAACTCGAGAAGACCTGCCGCAACTCGAGAAAATCCAGGAGGTTCTCCCTTCCAGGCGAGATGAGGCCCATTTCTGCTGAGGCGTCACGAGGCGGATCACACCTCACCTCTGGAACTTCGAAAGGCTCCTTCACACCATTGTTGCAAATCAAGAAGTTCCCCGACATACCCGTCTCCATTCGAGAGGAATCACGAGGGTCCTGCCCACATCCAGAGGAGCCCCGTTTCCGCCTCGTAGCTCGAAATGAGGGATCCTGTCCCTGCTTCGTCGGGAAAGAGTTCCCGGTGTTCCCGTCGCATCTCAAGAGGAGGCCCTCTCAACAGGAACGGCGAGAGGAAATCCAGGGTCGTGCCACCTTTCCAAGCGTCCCCCAGATGTCTCAGTCCATTCCAGAGGAACCTCTTTTCCCTTCACCGGCTCGTCTTTCACGCCGAGGATCGACTCACACCAAGGTGGCACCTGGCACAGCCCTGTGGGAAAGCCTCGTGGGAAAGCCTCGAGGGACAGCCTCGAGGGAAAGCCACAGATCCCTTGATCCACGTGACAGGAAGCGTGACACTACTGCTGCAGCTCGGGAGGAAAGCGCACGTGCATGCCCCACCTCGAGACGAGGCCTGACTCCCCTGGGGAGACTCAGAAGCACCCCAAGATCCATGGCAACACTGGAGAGGAATCCTCAGGTTCCGGCCCCGACTCCACACAAGGACTGAGGCCCCGGCATGGACGGGAGAGGAATCCCGAGAGGTCCCCTAGCAACTCGCATGGGGACTGGCCTTTCCTGAGGCCACCAGAGCGGGTCCCTGAGGTCCCCGTCGTAACTCGAGAAGACCTGCCGCAACTCGAGAAAATCCAGGAGGTTCTCCCCTCCAGGCGAGATGAGGCCCATTTCCGCTGAGGCGTCTCGAGGCTGATCACACCTCACCTCTGGAACTTCGAAAGGGTCCTTCACACCCTTGGTGCAAATCAAGAAGTTCCCCGACCTAGCCGTCTCCACTCGAGATGAATCACGAGGGTCCCGCCCACATCCAGAGGAGCCCCGTTTCCGCCTCGTAGCTCGAGATGAGGGATCCTTTCCCTGCTTCGTCGGGAAAGAGTACCCGGCGTTCCTGTCGCATCTCAAGAGGAGGCCCTCTCAACAGGAACGGCGAGAGGAACTCCAGGGTCGTGCCACCATTCCAAGAGTCCCCCAGATGTCTCAGTCCATTCCAGAGGAACCTCCTTTCCCTTCACCGGCTCGTCTTTCATGCCGAGGATCGACTCACACCAAGGTGGCACGTGGCACAGCCCTGTGGGAAAGCCTCGTGGGAAAGCCTCGAGGGACAGCCTCGAGGGAAAGCCACAGATCCCTTGATCCACGTGACAGGAAGCGTGACACTACTGCTGAAGCTCGGGAGGAAAGCGCACGTGCATGCCCCCACTCGAGACGAGGCCTGACTCCCCTGGGGAGACTCAGAAGCACCCCAAGATCCATGGCAACACTGGAGAGGAATCCTCAGGTTCCGGCCCCGACTCCACACAAGGACTGAGGCCCCGGCATGGACGGGAGAGGAATCCCGAGAGGTCCCCTGGCAACTCGCATGGGGACTGGCCTTTCCTGAGGCCACCAGAGCGGGTCCCTTAGGTCCCCGTCGTAACTCGAGAAGACATGCCGCAACTCGAGAAAATCCAGGAGGTTCTCCCCTCCAGGCGAGATGAGGCCCATTTCCGCTGAGGCGTCTCGAGGCTGATCACACCTCACCTCTGGAACTTCGAAAGGGTCCTTCACACCCTTGGTGCAAATCAAGAAGTTCCCCGACATACCCGACTCCACTCGAGAGGAATCACGAGGGTCCCGCCCACATCCAGAGGAGCCCCGTTTCCGCCTCGTAGCTCGAGATGAGGGATCCTTTCCCTGCTTCGTCGGCAAAGAGTTCCCGGCGTTCCCGTCGCATCTCAAGAGGAGGCCCTCTCAACAGGAACGGCGAGAGGAACTCCAGGGTCGTGCCACCATTCCAAGAGTCCCCCAGATGTCTCAGTCCATTCCAGAGGAACCTCTTTTCCCTTCACCGGCTCGTCTTTCACGCCGAGGATCGACTCACACCAAGGTGGCACGTGGCACAGCCCTGTGGGAAAGCCTCGTGGGAAAGCCTCGAGGGACAGCCTCGAGGGAAAGCCACAGATCCCTTGATCCACGTGACAGGAAGCGTGACACTACTGCTGCAGCTCGGGAGGAAAGCGCACGTGCATGCCCCCACTCGAGACGAGGCCTGACTCCCCTGGGGAGACTCAGAAGCACCCCAAGATCCATGGCAACACTGGAGAGGAATCCTCAGGTTCCGGCCACGACTCCACACAAGGACTGAGGCCCCGGCATGGACGGGAGAGGAATCCCGAGTGGTCCCCTAGCAACTCGCATGGGGACTGGCCTTTCCTGAGGCCACCAGAGCGGGTCCCTGAGGTCCCCGTCGTAACTCGAGAAGACCTGCCGCAACTCGAGAAAATCCAGGAGGTTCTCCCTTCCAGGCGAGATGAGGCACATTTCCGCTGAGGCGTCTCGAGGCTGATCACACCTCACCTCTGGAACTTCGAAAGGGTCCTTCACACTCTTGGTGCAAATCAAGAATTTCCCCGACATAGCCGTCTCCACTCGAGAGGAATCACGAGGGTCCCGCCCACATCCAGAGGAGCCCCGTTTCCGCCTCGCAGCTCGAGATGAGGGATCCTTTCCCTGCTTCTTCGGGAAAGAGTTCCCGGCTTTCCCGTCGCATCTCAAGAGGAGGCCCTCTCAACAGGAACGGCGAGACGAACTCCAGGGTCGTGCCACCATTCCAAGAGTCCCCCAGATGTCTCAGTCCATTCCAGAGGAACCTCTTTTCCCTTCACCGGCTCGTCTTTCACGCCGAGGATCGACTCACACCAAGGTGGCACGTGGCACAGCCCTGTGGGAAAGCCTCGTGGGAAAGCCTCGAGGGACAGCCTCGAGGGAAAGCCACAGATCCCTTGATCCACGTGACAGGAAGCGTGACACTACTGCTGCAGCTCGGGAGGAAAGCGCACGTGCATGCCCCACCTCGAGACGAGGCCTGACTCCCCTGGGGAGACTCAGAAGCACCCCAAGATCCATGGCAACACTGGAGAGGAATCCTCAAGTTCCGGCCCCGACTCCACACAAGGACTGAGGCCCCGGCATGGACGGGAGAGGAATCCCGAGAGGTCCCCTAGCAACTCGCATGGGGACTGGCCTTTCCTGAGGCCACCAGAGCGGGTCCCTGAGGTCCCCGTCGTAACTCGAGAAGACCTGCCGCAACTCGAGAAAATCCAGGAGGTTCTCCCCTCCAGGCGAGATGAGGCCCATTTCCGCTGAGGCGTCTCGAGGCTGATCACACCTCACCTCTGGAACTTCGAAAGGGTCCTTCACACCCTTGGTGCAAATCAAGAAGTTCCCCGACCTAGCCGTCTCCACTCGAGATGAATCACGAGGGTCCCGCCCACATCCAGAGGAGCCCCGTTTCCGCCTCGTAGCTCGAGATGAGGGATCCTTTCCCTGCTTCGTCGGGAAAGAGTACCCGGCGTTCCTGTCGCATCTCAAGAGGAGGCCCTCTCAACAGGAACGGCGAGAGGAACTCCAGGGTCGTGCCACCATTCCAAGAGTCCCCCAGATGTCTCAGTCCATTCCAGAGGAACCTCCTTTCCCTTCACCGGCTCGTCTTTCATGCCGAGGATCGACTCACACCAAGGTGGCACGTGGCACAGCCCTGTGGGAAAGCCTCGTGGGAAAGCCTCGAGGGACAGCCTCGAGGGAAAGCCACAGATCCCTTGATCCACGTGACAGGAAGCGTGACACTACTGCTGAAGCTCGGGAGGAAAGCGCACGTGCATGCCCCCACTCGAGACGAGGCCTGACTCCCCTGGGGAGACTCAGAAGCACCCCAAGATCCATGGCAACACTGGAGAGGAATCCTCAGGTTCCGGCCCCGACTCCACACAAGGACTGAGGCCCCGGCATGGACGGGAGAGGAATCCCGAGTGGTCCCCTGGCAACTCGCATGGGGACTGGCCTTTCCTGAGGCCACCAGAGCGGGTCCCTTAGGTCCCCGTCGTAACTCGAGAAGACATGCCGCAACTCGAGAAAATCCAGGAGGTTCTCCCCTCCAGGCGAGATGAGGCCCATTTCCGCTGAGGCGTCTCGAGGCTGATCACACCTCACCTCTGGAACTTCGAAAGGGTCCTTCACACCCTTGGTGCAAATCAAGAAGTTCCCCGACATACCCGACTCCACTCGAGAGGAATCACGAGGGTCCCGCCCACATCCAGAGGAGCCCCGTTTCCGCCTCGTAGCTCGAGATGAGGGATCCTTTCCCTGCTTCGTCGGCAAAGAGTTCCCGGCGTTCCCGTCGCATCTCAAGAGGAGGCCCTCTCAACAGGAACGGCGAGAGGAACTCCAGGGTCGTGCCACCATTCCAAGAGTCCCCCAGATGTCTCAGTCCATTCCAGAGGAACCTCTTTTCCCTTCACCGGCTCGTCTTTCACGCCGAGGATCGACTCACACCAAGGTGGCACGTGGCACAGCCCTGTGGGAAAGCCTCGTGGGAAAGCCTCGAGGGACAGCCTCGAGGGAAAGCCACAGATCCCTTGATCCACGTGACAGGAAGCGTGACACTACTGCTGCAGCTCGGGAGGAAAGCGCACGTGCATGCCCCCACTCGAGACGAGGCCTGACTCCCCTGGGGAGACTCAGAAGCACCCCAAGATCCATGGCAACACTGGAGAGGAATCCTCAGGTTCCGGCCACGACTCCACACAAGGACTGAGGCCCCGGCATGGACGGGAGAGGAATCCCGAGAGGTCCCCTAGCAACTCGCATGGGGACTGTCCTTTCCTGAGGCCACCAGAGCGGGTCCCTGAGGTCCCCGTCGTAACTCGAGAAGACCTGCCGCAACTCGAGAAAATCCAGGAGGTTCTCCCCTCCAGGCGAGATGAGGCCCATTTCCGCTGAGGCGTGTCGAGGCTGATCACACCTCACCTCTGGAACTTCGAAAGGGTCCTTCACACCCTTGGTGCAAATCAAGAAGTTCCCCGACATACCCGTCTCCCCTCGAGAGGAATCACGAGTGTCCCGCCCACATCCAGAGGAGCCCCGTTTCCGCCTCGTAGCTCGAGATGAGGGATCCTTTCCCTGCTTCGTCGGGAAAGAGTTCCCGGCGTTCCCGTCGCATCTCAAGAGGAGGCCCTCTCAACAGGAACGGCGAGACGAACTCCAGGGTCGTACCACCATTCAAAGAGTCCCCCAGATGTCTCAGTCCATTCCAGAGGAACCTCTTTTCCCTTCACCGGCTCGTCTTTCACGCCGAGGATCGACTCACACCAAGGTGGCACCTGGCACAGCCCTGTGGGAAAGCCTCGTGGGAAAGCCTCGAGGGACAGCCTCGAGGGAAAGCCACAGATCCCTTGATCCACGTGACAGGATGCGGGACACTACTGCTGCAGCTCGGGAGGAAAGCGCACGTGCATGCCCCCACTCGAGACGAGGCCTGACTCCCCTGGGGAGACTCAGAAGCACCCCAAGATCCATGGCAACACTGGAGAGGAATCCTCAGGTTCCGGCCCCGACTCCACACAAGGACTGAGGCCCCGGCATGGACGGGAGAGGAATCCCGAGAGGTTCCCTAGCAACTCGCATGGGGACTGGCCTTTCCTGAGGCCACCAGAGCGGGTCCCTGAGGTCCCCTTCGTAACTCGAGAAGACCTGCCGCAACTCGAGAAAATCCAGGAGGTTCTCCCCTCCAGGCGAGATGAGGCCCATTTCCGCTGAGGCGTCTCGAGGCTGATCACACCTCACCTCTGGAACTTCGAAAGGGTCCTTCACACCCTTGGTGCAAATCAAGAAGTTACCCTACATACCGGTCTCCACTCGAGAGGAATCACGAGGGTCCCGCCCACATCCAGAGGAGCCCCGTTTCCGCCTCGTAGCTCGAGATGAGGGATCCTTTCCCTGCTTCGTCGGGAAAGAGTTCCCGGCGTTCCCGTCGCATCTCAAGAGGAGGCCCTCTCAACAGGAACGGCGAGAGGAACTCCAGGGTCGTGCCACCATTCCAAGAGTCCCCCAGATGTCTCAGTGCATTCCAGAGGAACCTCTTTTCCCTTCACCGGCTCGTCTTTCACGCCGAGGATCGACTCACACCAAGGTGGCACGTGGCACTGCCCTGTGGGTAAGCCTCGTGGGAAAGCCTCGAGGGAAAGCCACAGATCCCTTGATCCACGTGACAGGAAGCGTGACACTACTGCTGCAGTTCGGGAGGAAAGCGCACGTGCATGCCCCCACTCGAGACGAGGCCTGACTCCCCTGGGGAGACTCAGAAGCACCCCAAGATCCATGGCAACACTGGAGAGGAATCCTCAGGTTCCGGCCCCGACTCCACACAACGACTGAGGCCCCGGCATGGACGGGAGAGGGATCCCGAGAGATCCCCTAGCAACTCGCATGGGGACTGGCCTTTCCTGAGGCCACCAGAGCGGGTCCCTGAGGTCCCCGTCGTAACTCGAGAAGACCTGCCGCAACTTGAGAAAATGCAGGAGGTTCTCCCCTCCAGGCGAGATGAAGCCCATTTCCGCTGAGGCGTCTCGAGGCTGATCACACCTCACCTCTGGAACTTCGAAAGGGTCCTTCACACCCTTGGTGCAAATCAAGAAGTTCCCCGACATACCCGTCTCCACTCGAGAGTAATCACGAGGGTCCCGCCCACATCCAGAGGAGCCCCGTTTCCGCCTCGTAGCTCGAGATGAGGGATCCTTTCCCTGCTTCGTCGGGAAAGAGTTCCCGGCGTTCCCGTCGCATCTCAAGAGGAGGCCCTCTCAACAGGAAAGGCGAGAGGAACTCCAGGGTCGTGCCACCATTCCAAGAGTCCCCCAGATGTCTCAGTCCATTCCAGAGGAAGCACTTTTCCCTTCACCGGCTGGTCTTTCACGCCGAGGATCGACTCACACCAAGGTGGCACGTGGCACAGCCCTGTGGGAAAGCCTCGTGGGAAAGCCTCGAGGGACAGCCTCGAGGGAAAGCCACAGATCCCTTGATCCACGTGACAGGAAGCGTGACACTACTGCTGCAGCTCGGGAGGAAAGCGCACGTGCATGCCCCCACTCGAGACGAGGCCTGACTCCCCTGGGGAGACTCAGAAGCACCCCAAGATCCATGGCAACACTGGAGAGGAATCCTCAGGTTCCGGCCCCGACTCCACACAAGGACTGAGGCCCCGGCATGGACGGGAGAGGAATCCCGAGAGGTCCCCTAGCAACTCGCATGGGGACTGGCCTTTCCAGAGGCCATCAGAGCGGGTCCCTGTGGTCCCCGTCGTAACTCGAGAAGACCTGCCGCAACTCGAGAAAATCCAGGAGGTTCTCCCCTCCAGGCGAGATGAGGCCCATTTCCGCTGAGGCGTCTCGAGGCTGATCACACCTCACCTCTGGAACTTCGAAAGGGTCCTTCACACCCTTGGTGCAAATCAAGAAGTTCCCCGACCTAGCCGTCTCCACTCGTGATGAATCACGAGGGTCCCGCCCACATCCAGAGGAGCCCCGTTTCCGCCTCGTAGGTCGAGATTAGGGATCCTTTCCCTGCTTCTTCGGGAAAGAGTACCCGGCGTTCCTGTCGCATCTCAAGAGGAGGCCCTCTCAACAGGAACGGCGAGAGGAACTCCAGGGTCGTGCCACCATTCCAAGAGTCCTCCAAATGTCTCAGTCCATTCCAGAGGAACCTCCTTTCCCTTCACCGGCTCGTCTTTCACGCCGAGGATCGACTCACACCAAGGTGGCACGTGGCACAGCCCTGTGGGAAAGCCTCGTGGGAAAGCCTCGAGGGACAGCCTCGAGGGAAAGCCACAGATCCCTGGATCCACGTGACAGGAAGCGTGACACTACTGCTGAAGCTCGGGAGGAAAGCGCACGTGCATGCCCCCACTCGAGACGAGGCCTGACTCCCCTGGGGAGACTCAGAAGCACCCCAAGATCCATGGCAACACTGGAGAGGAATCCTCAGGTTCCGGCCCCGACTCCACACAAGGACTGAGGCCCCGGCATGGACGGGAGAGGAATCCCGAGAGGTCCCCTAGCAACTCGCATGGGGACTGTCCTTTCCTGAGGCCACCAGAGCGGGTCCCTGAGGTCCCCGTCGTAACTCGAGAAGACCTGCCGCAACTCGAGAAAATCCAGGAGGTTCTCCCCTCCAGGCGAGATGAGGCCCATTTCCGCTGAGGCGTGTCGAGGCTGATCACACCTCACCTCTGGAACTTCGAAAGGGTCCTTCACACCCTTGGTGCAAATCAAGAAGTTCCCCGACATACCCGTCTCCCCTCGAGAGGAATCACGAGTGTCCCGCCCACATCCAGAGGAGCCCCGTTTCCGCCTCGTAGCTCGAGATGAGGGATCCTTTCCCTGCTTCGTCGGGAAAGAGTTCCCGGCGTTCCCGTCGCATCTCAAGAGGAGGCCCTCTCAACAGGAACGGCGAGACGAACTCCAGGGTCGTGCCACCATTCCAAGAGTCCCCCAGATGTCTCAGTCCATTCCAGAGGAACCTCTTTTCCCTTCACCGGCTCGTCTTTCACGCCGAGGATCGACTCACACCAAGGTGGCACCTGGCACAGCCCTGTGGGAAAGCCTCGTGGGAAAGCCTCGAGGGACAGCCTCGAGGGAAAGCCACAGATCCCTTGATCCACGTGACAGGATGCGGGACACTACTGCTGCAGCTCGGGAGGAAAGCGCACGTGCATGCCCCCACTCGAGACGAGGCCTGACTCCCCTGGGGAGACTCAGAAGCACCCCAAGATCCATGGCAACACTGGAGAGGAATCCTCAGGTTCCGGCCCCGACTCCACACAAGGACTGAGGCCCCGGCATGGACGGGAGAGAAATCCCGAGAGGTTCCCTAGCAACTCGCATGGGGACTGGCCTTTCCTGAGGCCACCAGAGCGGGTCCCTGAGGTCCCCTTCGTAACTCGAGAAGACCTGCCGCAACTCGAGAAAATCCAGGAGGTTCTACCCTCCAGGCGAGATGAGGCCCATTTACGCTGAGGCGTCTCGAGGCTGATCACACCTCACCTCTGGAACTTCGAAAGGGTCCTTCACACCCTTGGTGCAAATCAAGAAGTTACCCTACATACCGGTCTCCACTCGAGAGGAATCACGAGGGTCCCGCCCACATCCAGAGGAGCCCCGTTTCCGCCTCGTAGCTCGAGATGAGGGATCCTTTCCCTGCTTCGTCGGGAAAGAGTTCCCGGCGTTCCCGTCGCATCTCAAGAGGAGGCCCTCTCAACAGGAACGGCGAGAGGAACTCCAGGGTCGTGCCACCATTCCAAGAGTCCCCCAGATGTCTCAGTGCATTCCAGAGGAACCTCTTTTCCCTTCACCGGCTCGTCTTTCACGCCGAGGATCGACTCACACCAAGGTGGCACGTGGCACTGCCCTGTGGGTAAGCCTCGTGGGAAAGCCTCGAGGGAAAGCCACAGATCCCTTGATCCACGTGACAGGAAGCGTGACACTACTGCTGCAGCTCGGGAGGAAAGCGCACGTGCATGCCCCCACTCGAGACGAGGCCTGACTCCCCTGGGGAGACTCAGAAGCACCCCAAGATCCATGGCAACACTGGAGAGGAATCCTCAGGTTCCGGCCCCGACTCCACACAACGACTGAGGCCCCGGCATGGACGGGAGAGGGATCCCGAGAGATCCCCTAGCAACTCGCATGGGGACTGGCCTTTCCTGAGGCCACCAGAGCGGGTCCCTGAGGTCCCCGTCGTAACTCGAGAAGACCTGCCGCAACTTGAGAAAATGCAGGAGGTTCTCCCCTCCAGGCGAGATGAAGCCCATTTCCGCTGAGGCGTCTCGAGGCTGATCACACCTCACCTCTGGAACTTCAAAAGGGTCCTTCACACCCTTGGTGCAAATCAAGAAGTTCCCCGACATACCCGTCTCCACTCGAGAGTAATCACGAGGGTCCCGCCCACATCCAGAGGAGCCCCGTTTCCGCCTCGTAGCTCGAGATGAGGGATCCTTTCCCTGCTTCGTCGGGAAAGAGTTCCCGGCGTTCCCGTCGCATCTCAAGAGGAGGCCCTCTCAACAGGAACGGCGAGAGGAACTCCAGGGTCGTGCCACCATTCCAAGAGTCCCCCAGATGTCTCAGTCCATTCCAGAGGAACCACTTTTCCCTTCACCGGCTGGTCTTTCACGCCGAGGATCGACTCACACCAAGGTGGCACGTGGCACAGCCCTGTGGGAAAGCCTCGTGGGAAAGCCTCGAGGGACAGCCTCGAGGGAAAGCCACAGATCCCTTGATCCACGTGACAGGAAGCGTGACACTACTGCTGCAGCTCGGGAGGAAAGCGCACGTGCATGCCCCCACTCGAGACGAGGCCTGACTCCCCTGGGGAGACTCAGAAGCACCCCAAGATCCATGGCAACACTGGAGAGGAATCCTCAGGTTCCGGCCCCGACTCCACACAAGGACTGAGGCCCCGGCATGGACGGGAGAGGAATCCCGAGAGGTCCCCTAGCAACTCGCATGGGGACTGGCCTTTCCAGAGGCCATCAGAGCGGGTCCCTGTGGTCCCCGTCGTAACTCGAGAAGACCTGCCGCAACTCGAGAAAATCCAGGAGGTTCTCCCCTCCAGGCGAGATGAGGCCCATTTCCGCTGAGGCGTCTCGAGGCTGATCACACCTCACCTCTGGAACTTCGAAAGGGTCCTTCACACCCTTGGTGCAAATCAAGAAGTTCCCCGACCTAGCCGTCTCCACTCGTGATGAATCACGAGGGTCCCGCCCACATCCAGAGGAGCCCCGTTTCCGCCTCGTAGGTCGAGATTAGGGATCCTTTCCCTGCTTCTTCGGGAAAGAGTACCCGGCGTTCCTGTCGCATCTCAAGAGGAGGCCCTCTCAACAGGAACGGCGAGAGGAACTCCAGGGTCGTGCCACCATTCCAAGAGTCCTCCAAATGTCTCAGTCCATTCCAGAGGAACCTCCTTTCCCTTCACCGGCTCGTCTTTCACGCCGAGGATCGACTCACACCAAGGTGGCACGTGGCACAGCCCTGTGGGAAAGCCTCGTGGGAAAGCCTCGAGGGACAGCCTCGAGGGAAAGCCACAGATCCCTTGATCCACGTGACAGGAAGCGTGACACTACTGCTGAAGCTCGGGAGGAAAGCGCACGTGCATGCCCCCACTCGAGACGAGGCCTGACTCCCCTGGGGAGACTCAGAAGCACCCCAAGATCCATGGCAACACTGGAGAGGAATCCTCAGGTTCCGGCCCCGACTCCACACAAGGACTGAGGCCCCGGCATGGACGGGAGAGGAATCCCGAGAGGTCCCCTGGCAACTCGCATGGGGACTGGCCTTTCCTGAGGCCACCAGAGCGGGTCCCTGAGGTCCCCGTCGTAACTCGAGAAGACCTGCCGCAACTCGAGAAAATCCAGGAGGTTCTCCCCTCCAGGCGAGATGAGGCCCATTTCCGCTGAGGCGTCTCGAGGCTGATCACACCTCACCTCTGGAACTTCGAAAGGGTCCTTCACACCCTTGGTGCAAATCAAGAAGTTCCCCGACATACCCGACTCCACTCGAGAGGAATCACGAGGGTCCCGCCCACATCCAGAGGAGCCCCGTTTCCGCCTCGTAGCTCGAGATGAGGGATCCTTTCCCTGCTTCGTCGGCAAAGAGTTCCCGGCGTTCCCGTCGCATCTCAAGAGGAGGCCCTCTCAACAGGAACGGCGAGAGGAACTCCAGGGTCGTGCCACCATTCCAAGAGTCCCCCAGATGTCTCAGTCCATTCCAGAGGAACCTCTTTTCCCTTCACCGGCTCGTCTTTCACGCCGAGGATCGACTCACACCAAGGTGGCACGTGGCACAGCCCTGTGGGAAAGCCTCGTGGGAAAGCCTCGAGGGACAGCCTCGAGGGAAAGCCACAGATCCCTTGATCCACGTGACAGGAAGCGTGACACTACTGCTGCAGCTCGTGAGGAAAGCGCACGTGCATGCCCCCACTCGAGACGAGGCCTGACTCCCCTGGGGAGACTCAGAAGCACCCCAAGATCCATGGCAACACTGGAGAGGAATCCTCAGATTCCGGCCACGACTCCACACAAGGACTGAGGCCCCGGCATGGACGGGAGAGGAATCCCGAGAGGTCCCCTAGCAACTCGCATGGGGACTGGCCTTTCCTGAGGCCACCAGAGCGGGTCCCTGTGGTCCCCGTCATAACTCGAGAAGACCTGCCGCAACTCGAGAAAATCCAGGAGGTTCTCCCCTCCAGGCGAGATGAGGCCCATTTCCGCTGAGGCGTCTCTAGGCTGATCACACCTCACCTCTGGAACTTCGAAAGGGTCCTTCACACCCTTGGTGCAAATCAAGAAGTTCCCCGACATACCCGTCTCCCCTCGAGAGGAATCACGAGTGTCCCGCCCACATCCAGAGGAGCCCCGTTTCCGCCTCGTAGCTCGAGATGAGGGATCCTTTCCCTGCTTCGTCGGGAAAGAGTTCCCGGCGTTCCCGTCGCATCTCAAGAGGAGGCCCTCTCAACAGGAACGGCGAGACGAACTCCAGGGTCGTGCCACCATTCCAAGAGTCCCCCAGATGTCTCAGTCCATTCCAGAGGAACCTCTTTTCCCTTCACCGGCTCGTCTTTCATGCCGAGGATCGACTCACACCAAGGTGGCACCTGGCACAGCCCTGTGGGAAAGCCTCGTGGGAAAGCCTCGAGGGACAGCCTCGAGGGAAAGCCACAGATCCCTTGATCCACGTGACAGGAAGCGGGACACTACTGCTGCAGCTCGGGAGGAAAGCGCACGTGCATGCCCCCACTCGAGACGAGGCCTGACTCCCCTGGGGAGACTCAGAAGCACCCCAAGATCCATGGCAACACTGGAGAGGAATCCTCAGGTTCCGGCCCCGACTCCACACAAGGACTGAGGCCCCGGCATGGACGGGAGAGGAATCCCGAGAGGTCCCCTAGCAACTCGCATGGGGACTGGCCTTTCCTGAGGCCACCAGAGCGGGTCCCTGAGGTCCCCTTCGTAACTCGAGAAGACCTGCCGCAACTCGAGAAAATCCAGGAGGTTCTCCCCTCCAGGCGAGATGAGGCCCATTTCCGCTGAGGCGTCTCGAGGCTGATCACACCTCACCTCTGGAACTTCGAAAGGGTCCTTCACACCCTTGGTGCAAATCAAGAAGTTACCCTACATACCGGTCTCCACTCGAGAGGAATCACGAGGGTCCCGCCCACATCCAGAGGAGCCCCGTTTCCGCCTCGTAGCTCGAGATGAGGGATCCTTTCCCTGCTTCGTCGGGAAAGAGTTCCCGGCGTTCCCGTCGCATCTCAAGAGGAGGCCCTCTCAACAGGAACGGCGAGAGGAACTCCAGGGTCGTGCCACCATTCCAAGAGTCCCCCAGATGTCTCAGTGCATTCCAGAGGAACCTCTTTTCGCTTCACCGGCTCGTCTTTCACGCCGAGGATCGACTCACACCAAGGTGGCACGTGGCACAGCCCTGTGGGTAAGCCTCGTGGGAAAGCCTCGAGGGAAAGCCACAGATCCCTTGATCCACGTGACAGGAAGCGTGACACTACTGCTGCAGCTCGGGAGGAAAGCGCACGTGCATGCCCCCACTCGAGACGAGGCCTGACTCCCCTGGGGAGACTCAGAAGCACCCCAAGATCCATGGCAACACTGGAGAGGAAACCTCAGGTTCCGGCCCCGACTCCACACAACGACTGAGGCCCCGGCATGGACGGGAGAGGGATCCCGAGAGATCCCCTAGCAACTCGCATGGGGACTGGCCTTTCCTGAGGCCACCAGAGCGGGTCCCTGAGGTCCCCGTCGTAACTCGAGAAGACCTGCCGCAACTTGAGAAAATGCAGGAGGTTCTCCCCTCCAGGCGAGATGAAGCCCATTTCCACTGAGGCGTCTCGAGGCTGATCACACCTCACCTCTGGAACTTCGAAAGGGTCCTTCACACCCTTGGTGCAAATCAAGAAGTTCCCCGACATACCCGTCTCCACTCGAGAGTAATCACGAGGGTCCCGCCCACATCCAGAGGAGCCCCGTTTCCGCCTCGTAGCTCGAGATGAGGGATCCTTTCCCTGCTTCGTCGGGAAAGAGTTCCCGGCGTTCCCGTCGCATCTCAAGAGGAGGCCCTCTCAACAGGAACGGCGAGAGGAACTCCAGGGTCGTGCCACCATTCCAAGAGTCCCCCAGATGTCTCAGTCCATTCCAGAGGAACCACTTTTCCCTTCACCGGCTGGTCTTTCACGCCGAGGATCGACTCACACCAAGGTGGCACGTGGCACAGCCCTGTGGGAAAGCCTCGTGGGAAAGCCTCGAGGGACAGCCTCGAGGGAAAGCCACAGATCCCTTGATCCACGTGACAGGAAGCGTGACACTACTGCTGCAGCTTGGGAGGAAAGCGCACGTGCATGCCCCCACTCGAGACGAGGCCTGACTCCCCTGGGGAGACTCAGAAGCACCCCAAGATCCATGGCAACACTGGAGAGGAATCCTCAGGTTCCGGCCCCGACTCCACACAAGGACTGAGGCCCCGGCATGGACGGGAGAGGAATCCCGAGAGGTCCCCTAGCAACTCGCATGGGGACTGGCCTTTCCTGAGGCCATCAGAGCGGGTCCCTGTGGTCCCCGTCGTAACAAGAGAAGACCTGCCGCAACTCGAGAAAATCCAGGAGGTTCTCCCCTCCAGGCGAGATGAGGCCCATTTCCGCTGAGGCGTCTCGAGGCTGATCACACCTCACCTCTGGAACTTCGAAAGGGTCCTTCACACCCTTGGTGCAAATCAAGAAGTTCCCCGACCTAGCCGTCTCCACTCGAGAGGAATCACGAGGGTCGCGCCCACATCCAGAGGAGCCCCGTTTCCGCCTCGTAGCTCGAGATGAGGGATCCTTTTCCTGCTTCGTCGGGAAAGAGTTCCCGGCGTTCCCGTCGCATCTCAAGAGGAGGCCCTCTCAACAGGAACGGCGAGACGAACTCCAGGGTCGTGCCACCATTCCAAGAGTCCCCCAGATGTCTCAGTCCATTCCAGAGGAACCTCTTTTCCCTTCACCGGCTCGTCTTTCACGCCGAGGATCGACTCACACCAAGGTGGCACGTGGCACAGCCCTGAGGGAAAGCCTCGTGGGAAAGCCTCGAGGGACAGCCTCGAGGGAAAGCCACAGATCCCTTGATCCACGTGACAGGAAGCGTGACACTACTGCTGCAGCTCGGGAGGAAAGCGCACGTGCATGCCCCCACTCGAGACGAGGCCTGACTCCCCTGGGGAGACTCAGAAGCACCCCAAGATCCATGGCAACACTGGAGAGGAATCCACAGGTTCCGGCCCCGACTCCACACAAGGACTGAGGCCCCGGCATGGACGGGAGAGGAATCCCGAGAGGTCCCCTAGCAACTCGCATGGGGACTGGCCTTTCCTGAGGCCACCAGAGCGGGTCCCTGTGGTCCCCGTCGTAACTCGAGAAGACCTGCCGCAACTCGAAAAAATCCAGGAGGTTCTCCCCTCCAGGCGAGATGAGGCCCATTTCCGCTGAGGCGTCTCTAGGCTGATCACACCTCACCTCTGGAACTTCGAAAGGGTCCTTCACACCCTTGGTGCAAATCAAGTAGTTCCCCGACCTAGCCGTCTCCACTCGAGAGGAATCACGAGGGTCGCGCCCACATCCAGAGGAGCCCCGTTTCCGCCTCGTAGCTCGAGATGAGGGATCCTTTTCCTGCTTCGTCGGGAAAGAGTTCCCGGCGTTCCCGTCGCATCTCAAGAGGAGGCCCTCTCAACAGGAACGGCGAGACGAACTCCAGGGTCGTGCCACCATTCCAAGAGTCCCCCAGATGTCTCAGTCCATTCCAGAGGAACCTCTTTTCCCTTCACCGGCTCGTCTTTCACGCCGAGGATCGACTCACACCAAGGTGGCACGTGGCACAGCCCTGAGGGAAAGCCTCGTGGGAAAGCCTCGAGGGACAGCCTCGAGGGAAAGCCACAGATCCCTTGATCCACGTGACAGGAAGCGTGACACTACTGCTGCAGCTCGGGAGGAAAGCGCACGTGCATGCCCCCACTCGAGACGAGGCCTGACTCCCCTGGGGAGACTCAGAAGCACCCCAAGATCCATGGCAACACTGGAGAGGAATCCACAGGTTCCGGCCCCGACTCCACACAAGGACTGAGGCCCCGGCATGGACGGGAGAGGAATCCCGAGAGGTCCCCTAGCAACTCGCATGGGGACTGGCCTTTCCTGATGCCACCAGAGCGGGTCCCTGTGGTCCCCGTCGTAACTCGAGAAGACCTGCCGCAACTCGAAAAAATCCAGGAGGTTCTCCCCTCCAGGCGAGATGAGGCCCATTTCCGCTGAGGCGTCTCTAGGCTGATCACACCTCACCTCTGGAACTTCGAAAGGGTCCTTCACACCCTTGGTGCAAATCAAGAAGTTCCCCGACCTAGCCGTCTCCACTCGAGAGGAATCACGAGGGTCCCGCCCACATCCAGAGGAGCCCCGTTTCCGCCTCGTAGCTCGAGATGAGGGATCCATTCCCTGCTTCTTCGGGAAAGAGTTCCCGGCGTTCCCGTCGCATCTCAAGAGGAGGCCCTCTCAACAGGAACGGCGAGAGGAACTCCAGGGTCGTGCCACCATTCCAAGAGTCCCCCAGATGTCTCAGTCCATTCCAGAGGAACCTCTTTTCCCTTCACCGGCTCGTCTTTCACGCCGAGGATCGACTCACACCAAGGTGGCACGTGGCACAGCCCTGTGGGAAAGCCTCGTGGGAAAGCCTCGAGGGACAGCCTCGAGGGAAAGCCACAGATCCCTTGATCCACGTGACAGGAAGCGTGACACTACTGCTGCAGCTCGGGAGGAAAGCGCACGTGCATGCCCCCACTCGAGACGAGGCCTGACTCCCCTGGGGAGACTCAGAAGCACCCCAAGATCCATGGCAACACTGGAGAGGAATCCTCAGGTTCCGGCCCCGACTCCACACAAGGACTGAGGCCCCGGCATGGACGGGAGAGGAATCCCGAGAGGTCCCCTAGCAACTCGCATGGGGACTGGCCTTTCCTGAGGCCACCAGAGCGGGTCCCTGAGGTCCCCGTCGTAACTCGAGAAGACCTGCCGCAACTCGAGAAACTCCAGGAGGTTCTCCCCTCCAGGCGAGATGAGGCCCATTTCCGCTGAGGCATCTCGAGGCTGATCACACCTCACCTCTGGAACTTTGAAAGGGTCCTTCACACCCTTGGTGCAAATCAAGAAGTTCCCCGACCTAGCCGTCTCCACTCGAGAGGAATCACGAGGGTCCCGCCCACATCCAGAGGAGCCCCGTTTCCGCCTCGTAGCTCGAGATGAGGGATCCTTTCCCTGCTTCGTCGGGAAAGAGTTCCCGGCGTTCCCGTCGCATCTCAAGAGGAGGCCCTCTCAACAGGAACGGCGAGAGGAACTCCAGGGTCGTGCCACCATTCCAAGAGTCCCCCAGATGTCTCAGTCCATTCCAGAGGAACCTCTTTTCCCTTCACCGGCTCGTCTTTCACGCCGAGGATCGACTCCCACCAAGGTGGCACGTGGCACAGCCCTGTGGGAAAGCCTCGTGGGAAAGCCTCGAGGGACAGCCTCGAGGGAAAGCCACAGATCCCTTGATCCACGTGACAGGAAGCGTGACACTACTGCTGCAGCTCGGGAGGAAAGCGCACGTGCATGCCCCCAATCGAGACGAGGCCTGACTCCCCTGGGGAGACTCAGAAGCACCCCAAGATCCATGGCAACACTGGAGAGGAATCCTCAGGTTCCGGCCCCGACTCCACACAAGGACTGAGGCCCCGGCATGGACGGGAGAGGAATCCCGAGAGGTCCCCTAGCCACTCGCATGGGGACTGGCCTTTCCTGAGGCCACCAGAGCGGGTCCCTTTGGTCCCCGTCATAACTCGAGAAGACCTGCCGCAACACGAGAAAATTCAGGAGATTCTCCCCTCCAGGCGAAATGAGGCCCATTTCCGCTGAGGCGTCTCGAGGCTGATCACACCTCACCTCTGGAACTTCGAAAGGGTCCTTCACACCCTTGGTGCAAATCAAGAAGTTCCCCTACATACCGGTCTCCACTCGAGAGGAATCACGAGGGTCCCGCCCACATCCAGAGGAGCCCAGTTTCCGCCTCGTAGCTCGAGATGAGGGATCCTTTCCCTGCTTCGTCGGGAAAGAGTTCCCGGCGTTCCCGTCGCATCTCAAGAGGAGGCCCTCTCAACAGGAACGGCGAGAGGAACTCCAGGGTCGTGCCACCATTCCAAGAGTCCCCCAGATGTCTCAGTCCATTCCAGAGGAACCTCTTTTCCCTTCACCGGCTCGTCTTTCATGCCGAGGATCGACTCACACCAAGGTGGCACCTGGCACAGCCCTGTGGGTAAGCCTCGTGGGAAAGCCTCGAGGGACAGCCTCGAGGGAAAGCCACAGATCCCTTGATCCACGTGACAGGAAGCGTGACACTACTGCTGCAGCTCGGGAGGAAAGCGCACGTGCATGCCCCCAATCGAGACGAGGCCTGACTCCCCTGGGGAGACTCAGAAGCACCCCAAGATCCATGGCAACACTGGAGAGGAATCCTCAGGTTCCGGCCCCGACTCCACACAAGGACTGAGGCCCCGGCATGGACGGGAGAGGAATTCCGAGAGGTCCCCTAGCCACTCGCATGGGGACTGGCCTTTCCTGAGGCCACCATAGCGGGTCCCTGTGGTCCCCGTCATAACTCGAGAAGACCTGCCGCAACACGAGAAAATTCAGGAGATTCTCCCCTCCAGGCGAAATGAGGCCCATTTCCGCTGAGGCGTCTCGAGGCTGATCACACCTCACCTCTGGAACTTCGAAAGGGTCCTTCACACCCTTGGTGCAAATCAAGAAGTTCCCCTACATACCGGTCTCCACTCGAGAGGAATCACGAGGGTCCCGCCCACATCCAGAGGAGCCCAGTTTCCGCCTCGTAGCTCGAGATGAGGGATCCTTTCCCTGCTTCGTCGGGAAAGAGTTCCCGGCGTTCCCGTCGAATCTCAAGAGGAGGCCCTCTCAACAGGAACGGCGAGAAGAACTCCAGGGTCGTGCCACCATTCCAAGAGTCCCCCAGATGTCTCAGTCCATTCCAGAGGAACCTCTTTTCCCTTCACCGGCTCGTCTTTCACGCCGAGGATCGACTCACACCAAGGTGGCACCTGGCACAGCCCTGTGGGTAAGCCTCGTGGGAAAGCCTCGAGGGAAAGCCACAGATCCCTTGATCCACGTGACAGGAAGCGTGACACTACTGCTGCAGCTCGGGAGGAAAGCGCACGTGCATGCCCCCACTCGAGACGAGGCCTGACTCCCCTGGGGAGACTCAGAAGCACCCCAAGGTCCATGGCAACATGGAGAGTAATCCTCAGGTTCCGGCCCCGACTCCACACAAGGACTGAGGCCCCGGCATGGACGGGAGAGGGAACCCGAGAGGTCCCCTAGCAACTCGCATGGGGACTGGCCTTTCCTGAGGCCACCAGAGCGGGTCCCTGAGGTCCCCGTCGTAACTCGAGAAGACCTGCCGCAACTTGAGAAAATGCAGGAGGTTCTCCCCTCCAGGCGAGATGAAGCCCATTTCCGCTGAGGCGTCTCGAGGCTGATCACACCTCACCTCTGGAACTTCGAAAGGGTCCTTCACACCCTTGGTGCAAATCAAGAAGTTCCCCGACCTAGCCGTCTCCACTCGAGAGGAATCACGAGGGTCCCGCCCACATCCAGAGGAGCCCCGTTTCCGCCTCGTAGCTCGAGATGAGGGATCCTTTCCCTGCTTCGTCGGGAAAGAGTTCCCGGCGTTCCCGTCGCATCTCAAGAGGAGGCCCTCTCAACAGGAACGGCGAGAGGAACTCCAGGGTCGTGCCACCATTCCAAGAGTCCCCCAGATGTCTCAGTCCATTCCAGAGGATTCTCTTTTCGCTTCACCGGCTCGTCTTTCACGCCGAGGATCGACTCACACCAAGGAGGCACGTGGCACAGCCCTGTGGGAAAGCCTCGTGGGAAAGCCTCGAGGGAAAGCCTCGAGGGAAAGCCACAGATCCCTTTATCCACGTGACAGGAAGCGTGACACTACTGCTGCAGCTCGGGAGAAAAGTGCACGTGCATGCCCCCACTCGAGACGAGGCCTGACTCCCCTGGGGAGACTCAGAAGCACCCCAAGGTCCATGGCAACATGGAGAGTAATCCTCAGGTTCCGGCCCCGACTCCACACAAGGACTGAGGCCCCGGCATGGACGGGAGAGGGATCCCGTGAGGTCCCCTAGCAACTCGCATGGGGACTGCCCTTTCCTAAGGCCACCAGAGCGGGTCCCTGAGGTCCCCGTCGTAACTCGAGAAGACCTGCCGCAACTTGAGAAAATGCAGGAGGTTCTCCCCTCCAGGCGAGATGAAGCCCATTTCCGCTGAGGCGTCTCGAGGCTGATCACACCTCACCTCTGGAACTTCGAAAGGGTCCTTCACACCCTTGGTGCAAATCAAGAAGTTCCCCGACATACCCGTCTCCACTCGAGAGTAATCACGAGGGTCCCGCCCACATCCAGAGGAGCCCCGTTTCGGCCTCGTAGCTCGAGATGAGGGATCCTTTCCCTGCTTCGTCGGGAAAGAGTTCCCGGCGTTCCCGTCGCATCTCAAGAGGAGGCCCTCTCAACAGGAACGGCGAGAGGAACTCCAGGGTCGTGCCACCATTCCAAGAGTCCCCCAGATGTCTCAGTCCATTCCAGAGGAACCTCTTTTCCCTTCACCGGCTCGTCTTTCACGCCGAGGATCGACTCACACCAAGGTGGCACCTGGCACAGCCCTGTGGGAAAGACTCGTGGGAAAGCCTCGAGGGACAGCCTCGAGGGAAAGCCACAGATCCCTTGATCCACGTGACAGGAAGCGTGACACTACTGCTGCAGCTCGGGAGGAAAGCGCACGTGCATGCCCCCAATCGAGACGAGGCCTGACTCCCCTGGGGAGACTCAGAAGCACCCCAAGATCCATGGCAACACTGGAGAGGAATCCTCAGGTTCCGGCCCCGACTCCACACAAGGACTGAGGCCCCGGCATGGACGGGAGAGGAATCCCGAGAGGTCCCCTAGCCACTCGCATGGGGACTGGCCTTTCCTGAGGCCACCAGAGCGGGTCCCTTTGGTCCCCGTCATAACTCGAGAAGACCTGCCGCAACACGAGAAAATTCAGGAGATTCTCCCCTCCAGGCGAAATGAGGCCCATTTCCGCTGAGGCGTCTCGAGGCTGATCACACCTCACCTCTGGAACTTCGAAAGGGTCCTTCACACCCTTGGTGCAAATCAAGAAGTTCCCCTACATACCGGTCTCCACTCGAGAGGAATCACGAGGGTCCCGCCCACATCCAGAGGAGCCCAGTTTCCGCCTCGTAGCTCGAGATGAGGGATCCTTTCCCTGCTTCGTCGGGAAAGAGTTCCCGGCGTTCCCGTCGCATCTCAAGAGGAGGCCCTCTCAACAGGAACGGCGAGAGGAACTCCAGGGTCGTGCCACCATTCCAAGAGTCCCCCAGATGTCTCAGTCCATTCCAGAGGAACCTCTTTTCCCTTCACCGGCTCGTCTTTCATGCCGAGGATCGACTCACACCAAGGTGGCACCTGGCACAGCCCTGTGGGTAAGCCTCGTGGGAAAGCCTCGAGGGACAGCCTCGAGGGAAAGCCACAGATCCCTTGATCCACGTGACAGGAAGCGTGACACTACTGCTGCAGCTCGGGAGGAAAGCGCACGTGCATGCCCCCAATCGAGACGAGGCCTGACTCCCCTGGGGAGACTCAGAAGCACCCCAAGATCCATGGCAACACTGGAGAGGAATCCTCAGGTTCCGGCCCCGACTCCACACAAGGACTGAGGCCCCGGCATGGACGGGAGAGGAATTCCGAGAGGTCCCCTAGCCACTCGCATGGGGACTGGCCTTTCCTGAGGCCACCATAGCGGGTCCCTGTGGTCCCCGTCATAACTCGAGAAGACCTGCCGCAACACGAGAAAATTCAGGAGATTCTCCCCTCCAGGCGAAATGAGGCCCATTTCCGCTGAGGCGTCTCGAGGCTGATCACACCTCACCTCTGGAACTTCGAAAGGGTCCTTCACACCCTTGGTGCAAATCAAGAAGTTCCCCTACATACCGGTCTCCACTCGAGAGGAATCACGAGGGTCCCGCCCACATCCAGAGGAGCCCAGTTTCCGCCTCGTAGCTCGAGATGAGGGATCCTTTCCCTGCTTCGTCGGGAAAGAGTTCCCGGCGTTCCCGTCGAATCTCAAGAGGAGGCCCTCTCAACAGGAACGGCGAGAAGAACTCCAGGGTCGTGCCACCATTCCAAGAGTCCCCCAGATGTCTCAGTCCATTCCAGAGGAACCTCTTTTCCCTTCACCGGCTCGTCTTTCACGCCGAGGATCGACTCACACCAAGGTGGCACCTGGCACAGCCCTGTGGGTAAGCCTCGTGGGAAAGCCTCGAGGGAAAGCCACAGATCCCTTGATCCACGTGACAGGAAGCGTGACACTACTGCTGCAGCTCGGGAGGAAAGCGCACGTGCATGCCCCCACTCGAGACGAGGCCTGACTCCCCTGGGGAGACTCAGAAGCACCCCAAGGTCCATGGCAACATGGAGAGTAATCCTCAGGTTCCGGCCCCGACTCCACACAAGGACTGAGGCCCCGGCATGGACGGGAGAGGGAACCCGAGAGGTCCCCTAGCAACTCGCATGGGGACTGGCCTTTCCTGAGGCCACCAGAGCGGGTCCCTGAGGTCCCCGTCGTAACTCGAGAAGACCTGCCGCAACTTGAGAAAATGCAGGAGGTTCTCCCCTCCAGGCGAGATGAAGCCCATTTCCGCTGAGGCGTCTCGAGGCTGATCACACCTCACCTCTGGAACTTCGAAAGGGTCCTTCACACCCTTGGTGCAAATCAAGAAGTTCCCCGACCTAGCCGTCTCCACTCGAGAGGAATCACGAGGGTCCCGCCCACATCCAGAGGAGCCCCGTTTCCGCCTCGTAGCTCGAGATGAGGGATCCTTTCCCTGCTTCGTCGGGAAAGAGTTCCCGGCGTTCCCGTCGCATCTCAAGAGGAGGCCCTCTCAACAGGAACGGCGAGAGGAACTCCAGGGTCGTGCCACCATTCCAAGAGTCCCCCAGATGTCTCAGTCCATTCCAGAGGATTCTCTTTTCGCTTCACCGGCTCGTCTTTCACGCCGAGGATCGACTCACACCAAGGAGGCACGTGGCACAGCCCTGTGGGAAAGCCTCGTGGGAAAGCCTCGAGGGAAAGCCTCGAGGGAAAGCCACAGATCCCTTGATCCACGTGACAGGAAGCGTGACACTACTGCTGCAGCTCGGGAGAAAAGTGCACGTGCATGCCCCCACTCGAGACGAGGCCTGACTCCCCTGGGGAGACTCAGAAGCACCCCAAGGTCCATGGCAACATGGAGAGTAATCCTCAGGTTCCGGCCCCGACTCCACACAAGGACTGAGGCCCCGGCATGGACGGGAGAGGGATCCCGTGAGGTCCCCTAGCAACTCGCATGGGGACTGCCCTTTCCTAAGGCCACCAGAGCGGGTCCCTGAGGTCCCCGTCGTAACTCGAGAAGACCTGCCGCAACTTGAGAAAATGCAGGAGGTTCTCCCCTCCAGGCGAGATGAAGCCCATTTCCGCTGAGGCGTCTCGAGGCTGATCACACCTCACCTCTGGAACTTCGAAAGGGTCCTTCACACCCTTGGTGCAAATCAAGAAGTTCCCCGACATACCCGTCTCCACTCGAGAGTAATCACGAGGGTCCCGCCCACATCCAGAGGAGCCCCGTTTCGGCCTCGTAGCTCGAGATGAGGGATCCTTTCCCTGCTTCGTCGGGAAAGAGTTCCCGGCGTTCCCGTCGCATCTCAAGAGGAGGCCCTCTCAACAGGAACGGCGAGAGGAACTCCAGGGTCGTGCCACCATTCCAAGAGTCCCCCAGATGTCTCAGTCCATTCCAGAGGAACCACTTTTCCCTTCACCGGCTGGTCTTTCACGCCGAGGATCGACTCACACCAAGGTGGCACCTGGCACAGCCCTGTGGGTAAGCCTCGTGGGAAAGCCTCGAGGGAAAGCCATGAGGGAAAGCCACAGATCCCTTGATCCACGTGACAGGAAGCGTGACACTACTGCTGCAGCTCGGGAGGAAAGCGCACGTGCATGCCCCCACTCGAGACGAGGCCTGACTCCCCTGGGGAGACTCAGAAGCACCCCAAGATCCATGGCAACACTGGAGAGGAATCCTCAGGTTCCGGCCCCGAATCCACACAAGGACTGAGGCCCCGGCATGGACGGGAGAGGAATCCCGAGAGGTCCCCTAGCAACTCGCATGGGGACTGGCCTTTCCTGAGGCCACCAGAGCGGGTCCCTGAGGTCCCCGTCGTAACTCGAGAAGACCTGCCGCAACTCGAGAAAATCCAGGAGGTTCTCCCCTCCAGGCGAGATGAGGCCCATTTCCGCTTAGGCGTCTCGAGGCTGATCACACCTCACCTCTGGAACTTCGAAAGGGTCCTTCACACCCTTGGTGCAAATCAAGAAGTTCCCCGACCTAGCCATCTCCACTCGAGAGGAATCACGAGGGTCCCGCCCACATCCAGAGGAGCCCCGTTTCCGCCTCGTAGCTCGAGATGAGGGATCCTTTCCCTGCTTCGTCGGGAAAGAGTTCCCGGCGTTCCCGTCGCATCTCAAGAGGAGGCCCTCTCAACAGGAACGGCGAGAGGAACTCCAGGGTCGTGCCACCATTCCAAGAGTCCCCCAGATGTCTCAGTCCATTCAAGAGGAACCACTTTTCCCTTCACCAGCTGGTCTTTCACGCCGAGGATCGACTCACACCAAGGTGGCACGTGGCACAGCCCTGTGGGCAAGCCTCGTGGGAAAGCCTCGAGGGACAGCCTCGAGGGAAAGCCACAGATCCCTTGATCCACGTGACAGGAAGCGTGACACTACTGCTGCAGCTCGGGAGGAAAGCGCACGTGCATGCCCCCACTCGAGACGAGGCCTGACTCCCCTGGGGAGACTCAGAAGCACCCCAAGATCCATGGCAACACTGGAGAGGAATCCTCAGGTTCCGGCCCCGACTCCACACAAGGACTGAGGCCCCGGCATGGACGGGAGAGGAATCCCGAGAGGTTCCCTAGCAACTCGCATGGGGACTGGCCTTTCCTGAGGCCACCAGAGCGGGTCCCTGAGGTCCCCGTCGTAACTCGAGAAGACCTGCCCCAACTCGAGAAAATCCAGGAGGTTCTCCCCTCCAGGCGAGATGAGGCCCATTTCCGCTGAGGCGTCTCGAGGCTGATCACACCTCACCTCTGGAACTTCGAAAGGGTCCTTCACACCCTTGGTGCAAATCAAGAAGTTCCCCGACATACCCGTCTCCACTCGAGAGGAATCACGAGGGTCCCGCCCACATCCAGAGGAGCCCCGTTTCCGCCTCGTAGCTCGAGATGAGGGATCCTTTCCCTGCTTCGTCGGCAAAGAGTTCCCGGCGTTCCCGTCGCATCTCAAGAGGAGGCCCTCTCAACAGGAACGGCGAGACGAACTCCAGGGTCGTGCCACCATTCCAAGAGTCCCCCAGATGTCTCAGTCCATTCCAGAGGAACCTCTTTTCCCTTCACCGGCTCGTCTTTCACGCCGAGGATCGACTCACACCAAGGTGGCACATGGCACAGCCCTTTGGGAAAGCCTGGTGGGAAAGCCTCGAGGGACAGCCATGAGGGAAAGCCACAGATCCCTTGATCCACGTGACAGGAAGCGTGACACTACTGCTGCAGCTCGGGAGGAAAGCGCACGTGCATGCCCCCACTCGAGACGAGGCCTGACTCCCCTGGGGAGACTCAGAAGCACCCCAAGATCCATGGCAACACTGGAGAGGAATCCTCAGGTTCCGGCCCCGACTCCACACAAGGACTGAGGCCCCGGCATGGACGGGAGAGGAATCCCGAGAGGTCCCCTAGCAACTCGCATGGGGACTGGCCTTTCCTGAGGCCACCAGAGCGGGTCCCTGAGGTCCCCGTCGTAACTCGAGAAGACCTGCCGCAACTCGAGAAAATCCAGGAGGTTCTCCCCTCCAGGCGAGATGAGGCCCATTTCCGCTGAGGCGTCTCGAGGCTGATCACACCTCACCTCTGGAACTTCGAAAGGCTCCTTCACACCCTTGGTGCAAATCAAGAAGTTCCCCGACCTAGCCGTCTCCACTCGAGAGGAATCACGAGGGTCCCGCCCACATCCAGAGGAGCCCCGTTTCCGCCTCGTAGCTCGAGATGAGGGATCCTTTCCCTGCTTCGTCGGGAAAGAGTTCCCGGCGTTCCCGTCGCATCTCAAGAGGAGGCCCTCTCAACAGGAACGGCGAGACGAACTCCAGGGTCGTGCCACCATTCCAAGAATCCCCCAGATGTCTCAGTCCATTCCAGAGGAACCTCTTTTCCCTTCACCGGCTCGTCTTTCACGCCGAGGATCGACTCACACCAAGGTGGCACATGGCACAGCCCTGTGGGAAAGCCTCGTGGGAAAGCCTCGAGGGACAGCCATGAGGGAAAGCCACAGATCCCTTGATCCACGTGACAGGAAGCGTGACACTACTGCTGCAGCTCGGGAGGAAAGCGCACGTGCATGTCCCCACTCGAGACGAGGCCTGACTCCCCTGGGGAGACTCAGAAGCACCCCAAGATCCATGGCAACACTGGAGAGGAATCCTCAGGTTCCGGCCCCGACTCCACACAAGGACTGAGGCCCCGGCATGGACGGGAGAGGAATCCCGAGAGGTCCCCTAGCAACTCGCATGGGGACTGGCCTTTCCTGAGGCCACCAGAGCGGGTCCCTGAGGTCCCCGTCGTAACTCGAGAAGACCTGCCGCAACTCGAGAAAATCCAGGAGGTTCTCCCCTCCAGGCGAGATGAGGCCCATTTCCGCTGAGGCGTCTCGAGGCTGATCACACCTCACCTCTGAAACTTCGAAAGGGTCCTTCACACCCTTGGTGCAAATCAAGAAGTTCCCCGACATACCCGTCTCCACTCGAGAGGAATCACGAGGGTCCCGCCCACATCCAGAGGAGCCCCGTTTCCGCCTCGTAGCTCGAGATGAGGGATCCTTTCCCTGCTTCGTCGGGAAAGAGTTCTCGGCGTTCCCGTCACATCTCAAGAGGAGGCCCTCTCAACAGGAACGGCGAGACGAACTCCAGGGTCGTGCCACCATTCCAAGAGTCCCCCAGATGTCTCAGTCCATTCCAGAGGAACCTCTTTTCCCTTCACCGGCTCGTCTTTCACGCCGAGGATCGACTCACACCAAGGTGGCACGTGGCACAGCCCTGTGGGAAAGCCTCGTGGGAAAGCCTCGAGGGACAGCCATGAGGGAAAGCCACAGATCCCTTGATCCACGTGACAGGAAGCGTGACACTACTGCTGCAGCTCGGGAGGAAAGCGCACGTGCATGCCCCCACTCGAGACGAGGCCTGACTCCCCTGGGGAGACTCAGAAGCACCCCAAGATCCATGGCAACACTGGAGAGGAATCCTCATGTTCCGTCCCGTCCCCGACTCCACAGAAGGACTGAGGCCCCGGCAATGGACGGGAGAGGAATCCCGAGAGTTCCCCTAGCCACTCTCATGGGGACTGGCCTTTCCTGAGGCCACCAGAGCGGGTCCCTGTGGTCCCCGTCATAACTCGAGAAGACCTGCCGCAACTCGAGAAAATTCAGGAGATTCTCCCCTCCAGGCGAGATGAGGCCCATTTCCGCTGAGGCGTGTCGAGGCTGATCACACCTCACCTCTGGAACTTCGAAAGGGTCCTTCACACCCTTGGTGCAAATCAAGAAGTTCCCCGACCTAGCCGTCTCCACTCGAGAGGAATCACGAGGGTCCCGCCCACATCCAGAGGAGCCCCGTTTCCGCCTCGTAGCTCGAGATGAGGGATCCTTTTCCTGCTTCGTCGGGAAAGAGTTCCCGGCGTTCCCGTCGCATCTCAAGAGGAGGCCCTCTCAACAGGAACGGCGAGAGGAACTCCAGGGTCGTGCCACCATTCCAGGAGTCCCCCAGATGTCTCAGTCCATTCCAGAGGAACCGCTTTTCCCTTCACCGGTTCGTCTTTCACGCCGAGGATCGACTCACACCAAGGTGGCACGTGGCACAGCCCTGAGGGAAAGCCTCGTGGGAAAGCCTCGAGGGACAGCCTCGAGGGAAAGCCACAGATCCCTTGATCCACGTGACAGGAAGCGTGACCCTACTGCTGCAGCTCGGGAGGAAAGCGCACGTGCATGCCCCCACTCGAGACGAGGCCTGACTCCCCTGGGGAGACTCAGAAGCACCCCAAGATCCATGGCAACACTGGAGAGGAATCCTCAGGTTCCGGCCCCGACTCCACACAAGGACTGAGGCCCCGGCATGGACGGGAGAGGAATCCCGAGAGGTTCCCTAGCAACTCGCATGGGGACTGGCCTTTCCTGAGGCCACCAGAGCGGGTCCCTGAGGTCCCCGTCGTAACTCGAGAAGACCTGCCGCAACTCGAGAAAATCCAGGAGGTTCTCCCCTCCAGGCGAGATGAGGCCCATTTCCGCTGAGGCGTCTCGAGGCTGATCACACCTCACCTCTGGAACTTCGAAAGGGTCCTTCACACCCTTGGTGCAAATCAAGAAGTTCCCCGACATACCCGTCTCCACTCGAGAGGAATCACGAGGGTCCCGCCCACATCCAGAGGAGCCCCGTTTCCGCCTCGTAGCTCGAGATGAGGGATCCTTTCCCTGCTTCGTCGGGAAAGAGTTCCCGGCGTTCCCGTCGCATCTCAAGAGGAGGCCCTCTCAACAGGAACGGCGAGACGAACTCCAGGGTCGTGCCACCATTCCAAGAGTCCCCCAGATGTCTCAGTCCATTCCAGAGGAACCTCTTTTCCCTTCACCGGCTCGTCTTTCACGCCGAGGATCGACTCACACCAAGGTGGCACATGGCACAGCCCTTTGGGAAAGCCTGGTGGGAAAGCCTCGAGGGACAGCCATGAGGGAAAGCCACAGATCCCTTGATCCACGTGACAGGAAGCGTGACACTACTGCTGCAGCTCGGGAGGAAAGCGCACGTGTATGCCCCCACTCGAGACGAGGCCTGACTCCCCTGGGGAGACTCAGAAGCACCCCAAGATCCATGGCAACACTGGAGAGGAATCCTCAGGTTCCGGCCCCGACTCCACACAAGGACTGAGGCCCCGGCATGGACGGGAGAGGAATCCCGAGAGGTCCCCTAGCAACTCGCATGGGGACTGGCCTTTCCTGAGGCCACCAGAGCGGGTCCCTGAGGTCCCCGTCGTAACTCGAGAAGACCTGCCGCAACTCGAGAAAATCCAGGAGGTTCTCCCCTCCAGGCGAGATGAGGCCCATTTCCGCTTAGGCGTCTCGAGGCTGATCACACCTCACCTCTGGAACTTCGAAAGGCTCCTTCACACCCTTGGTGCAAATCAAGAAGTTCCCCGACCTAGCCGTCTCCACTCGAGAGGAATCACGAGGGTCCCGCCCACATCCAGAGGAGCCCCGTTTCCGCCTCGTAGCTCGAGATGAGGGATCCTTTCCCTGCTTCGTCGGGAAAGAGTTCCCGGCGTTCCCGTCGCATCTCAAGAGGAGGCCCTCTCAACAGGAACGGCGAGACGAACTCCAGGGTCGTGCCACCATTCCAAGAGTCCCCCAGATGTCTCAGTCCATTCCAGAGGAACCTCTTTTCCCTTCACCGGTTCGTCTTTCACGCCGAGGATCGACTCACACCAAGGTGGCACGTGGCACAGCCCTGAGGGAAAGCCTCGTGGGAAAGCCTCGAGGGACAGCCTCGAGGGAAAGCCACAGATCCCTTGATCCACGTGACAGGAAGCGTGACCCTACTGCTGCAGCTCGGGAGGAAAGCGCACGTGCATGCCCCCACTCGAGACGAGGCCTGACTCCCCTGGTGAGACTTAGAAGCACCCCAAGATCCATGGCAACACTGGAGAGGAATCCTCAGGTTCCGGCCCCGACTCCACACAAGGACTGAGGCCCCGGCATGGACGGGAGAGGAATTCCGAGAGGTCCCCTAGCAACTCGCATGGGGACTGTCCTTTCCTGAGGCCACCAGAGCGGGTCCCTGAGGTCCCCGTCGTAACTCGAGAAGACCTGCCGCAACTCGAGAAACTCCAGGAGGTTCTCCCCTCCAGGCGATGAGGCCCATTTCCGCTGAGGCGTCTCGAGGCTGATCACACCTCACCTCTGGAACTTCGAAAGGCTCCTTCACACCCTTGGTGCAAATCAAGAAGTTCCCCGACCTAGCCATCTCCACTCGAGAGGAATCACGAGGGTCCCGCCCACATCCAGAGGAGCCCCGTTTCCGCCTCGTAGCTCGAGATGAGGGATCCTTTCCCTGCTTCGTCGGGAAAGAGTTCCCGGCGTTCCCGTCGCATCTCAAGAGGAGGCCCTCTCAACAGGAACGGCGAGAGGAACTCCAGGGTCGTGCCACCATTCCAAGAGTCCCCCAGATGTCTCAGTCCATTCCAGAGGAACCACTTTTCCCTTCACCGGCTGGTCTTTCACGCCGATGATCGACTCACACCAAGGTGGCACGTGGCACAGCCCTGTGGGCAAGCCTCGTGGGAAAGCCTCGAGGGACAGCCTCGAGGGAAACCCACAGATCCCTTGATCCACGTGACAGGAAGCGTGACACTACTGCAGCAGCTCGGGAGGAAAGCGCACGTGCATGCCCCCACTCGAGACGAGGCCTGACTCCCATGGGGAGACTCAGAAGCACCCCAAGATCCATGGCAACACTGGAGAGGAATCCTCAGGTTCCGGCCCCGACTCCACACAAGGACTGAGGCCCCGGCATGGACGGGAGAGGAATCCCGAGAGGTTCCCTAGCAACTCGCATGGGGACTGGCCTTTCTTGAGGCCACCAGAGCGGGTCCCTGAGGTCCCCGTCGTAACTCGAGAAGACCTGCCGCAACTCGAGAAAATCCAGGAGGTTCTCCCCTCCAGGCGAGATGAGGCCCATTTCCGCTGAGGCGTCTCGAGGCTGATCACACCTCACCTCTGGAACTTCGAAAGGGTCCTTCACACCCTTGGTGCAAATCAAGAAGTTCCCCGACATACCCGTCTCCACTCGAGAGGAATCACGAGGGTCCCGCCCACATCCAGGGGAGCCCCGTTTCCGCCTCGTAGCTCGAGATGAGGGATCCTTTCCCTGCTTCGTCGGGAAAGAGTTCCCGGCGTTCCCGTCGCATCTCAAGAGGAGGCCCTCTCAACAGGAACGGCGAGACGAACTCCAGGGTCGTGCCACCATTCCAAGAGTCCCCCAGATGTCTCAGTCCATTCCAGAGGAACCTCTTTTCCCTTCACCGGCTCGTCTTTCACGCCGAGGATCGACTCACACCAAGGTGGCACATGGCACAGCCCTGTGGGAAAGCCTCGTGGGAAAGCCTCGAGGGACAGCCATGAGGGAAAGCCACAGATCCCTTGATCCACGTGACAGGAAGCGTGACACTACTGCTGCAGCTCGGGAGGAAAGCGCACGTGCATGTCCCCACTCGAGACGAGGCCTGACTCCCCTGGGGAGACTCAGAAGCACCCCAAGATCCATGGCAACACTGGAGAGGAATCCTCAGGTTCCGGCCCCGACTCCACACAAGGACTGAGGCCCCGGCATGGACGGGAGAGGAATCCCGAGAGGTCCCCTAGCAACTCGCATGGGGACTGGCCTTTCCTGAGGCCACCAGAGCGGGTCCCTGAGGTCCCCGTCGTAACTCGAGAAGACCTGCCGCAACTCGAGAAAATCCAGGAGGTTCTCCCCTCCAGGCGAGATGAGGCCCATTTCCGCTGAGGCGTCTCGAGGCTGATCACACCTCACCTCTGAAACTTCGAAAGGGTCCTTCACACCCTTGGTCCAAATCAAGAAGTTCCCCGACATACCCGTCTCCACTCGAGAGGAATCACGAGGGTCCCGCCCACATCCAGAGGAGCCCCGTTTCCGCCTCGTAGCTCGAGATGAGGGATCCTTTCCCTGCTTCGTCGGGAAAGAGTTCTCGGCGTTCCCGTCACATCTCAAGAGGAGGCCCTCTCAACAGGAACGGCGAGACGAACTCCAGGGTCGTGCCACCATTCCAAGAGTCCCCCAGATGTCTCAGTCCATTCCAGAGGAACCTCTTTTCCCTTCACCGGCTCGTCTTTCACGCCGAGGATCGACTCACACCAAGGTGGCACGTGGCACAGCCCTGTGGGAAAGCCTCGTGGGAAAGCCTCGAGGGACAGCCATGAGGGAAAGCCACAGATCCCTTGATCCACGTGACAGGAAGCGTGACACTACTGCTGCAGCTCGGGAGGAAAGCGCACGTGCATGCCCCCACTCGAGACGAGGCCTGACTCCCCTGGGGAGACTCAGAAGCACCCCAAGATCCATGGCAACACTGGAGAGGAATCCTCAGGTTCCGGCCCCGACTCCACACAAGGACTGAGGCCCCGGCATGGACGGGAGAGGAATCCCGAGAGGTCCCCTAGCAACTCGCATGGGGACTGGCCTTTCCTGAGGCCACCAGAGCGGGTCCCTGAGGTCCCCGTCGTAACTCGAGAAGACCTGCCGCAACTCGAGAAACTCCAGGAGGTTCACCCCTCCAGGCCAAATGAGGCCCATTTCCGCTGAGGCGTCTCGAGGCTGATCACACCACACCTCTGGAACTTTGAAAGGGTCATACAAACCTTGGTGCAAATCAAGAAGTTCTCCGACCTAGCCGTCTCCACTCGAGAGGAATCACGAGGGTCCCGCCCACATCCAGAGGAGCCCCATTTCGGACTCGTAGCTCGAGATGAGGGATCCTTTCCCTGCTTCGTAGGGAAAGAGTTCCCGGCGTTCCCGTCGCATCTCAAGAGGAGGCCCTCTCAACAGGAACGGCGAGAGGAACTCCAGGGTCGTGCCACCATTCCAAGAGTCCCCCAGATGTCTCAGTCCATTCCAGAGGATTCTCTTTTCGCTTCACCGGCTCGTCTTTCACGCCGAGGATCGACTCACACCAAGGAGGCATGTGGCACAGCCCTGTGGGAAAGCCTCGTGGGAAAGCCTCGAGGGACAGCCTCGAGGGAAAGCCACAGATCCCTTGATCCACGTGACAGGAAGCGTGACAATACTGCTGCAGCTCGGGAGGAAAGTGCACGTGCATGCCCCCACTCGAGACGAGGCCTGACTCCCCTGGGGAGACTCAGAAGCACCCCAAGGTCCATGGCAACATGGAGAGTAATCCTCAGGTTCCGGCCCCGACTCCACACAAGGACTGAGGCCCCGGCATGGACGGGAGAGGGATCCCGAGAGGTCCTCTAGCAACTCGCATGGGGACTGGCCTTTCCTGAGGACACCAGAGCGGGTCCCTGAGGTCCCCGTCGTAACTCGAGAAGACCTGCCGCAACTCGAGAAAATCCAGGAGGTTCTCCCCTCCAGGCGAGATGAGGCCCATTTCCGCTGAGGCGTCTCGAGGCTGATCACACCTCACCTCTGGAACTTCGAAAGGGTCCTTCACACCCTTGGTGCAAATCAAGAAGTTCCCCGACCTAGCCGTCTCCACTCGAGAGGAATCACGAGGGTCCCGCCCACATCCAGAGGAGCCCCGTTTCCGCCTCGTAGCTCGAGATGAGGGATCCTTTCCCTGCTTCGTCGGGAAAGAGTTCCCGTCGTTCCCGTCGCATCTCAAGAGGAGGCCCTCTCAACAGGAACGGCGAGAGGAACTCCAGGGTCGTGCCACCATTCCAAGAGTCCCCCAGATGTCTCAGTCCATTCCAGTGGAACCACTTTTCCCTTCACCAGCTGGTCTTTCACGCCGAGGATCGACTCACACCAAGGTGGCACGTGGCACAGCCCTGTGGGAAAGCCTCGTGGGAAAGCCTCGAGGGACAGCCTCGAGGGAAAGCCACAGATCCCTTGATCCACGTGACAGGAAGCGTGACACTACTGCTGCAGCTCGGGAGGAAAGCGCACGTGCATGCCCCCACTCGAGACGAGGCCTGACTCCCCTGGGGAGACTCAGAAGCACCCCAAGTTCCATGGCAACATGGAGAGTAATCCTCAGGTTCCGGCCCCGACTCCACACAAGGACTGAGGCCCCGGCATGGACGGGAGAGGGATCCCGAGAGGTCCCCTAGCAACTCGCATGGGGACTGGCCTTTCCTGAGGCCACCAGAGCGGGTCCCTGAGGTCCCCGTCGTAACTCGAGAAGACCTGCCGCAAATTGAGAAAATGCAGGAGGTTCTCCCCTCCAGGCGAGATGAAGCCCATTTCCGCTGAGGCGTCTCGAGGCTGATCACACCTCACCTCTGGAACTTCGAAAGGGTCCTTCACACCCTTGGTGCAAATCAAGAAGTTCCCCAACATACCCGTCTCCACTCGAGAGGAATCACGAGGGTCCCGCCCACATCCAGAGGAGCCCCGTTTCCGCCTCGTAGCTCGAGATGAGGGATCCTTTCCCTGCTTCGTCGGCAAAGAGTTCCCGTCGTTCCCGTCGCATCTCAAGAGGAGGCCCTCTCAACAGGAACGGCGAGAGGAACTCCAGGGTCGTGCCACCATTCCAAGAGTCCCCCAGATGTCTCTGTCCATTCCAGAGGAACCACTTTTCCCTTCACCAGCTGGTCTTTCACGCCGAGGATCGACTCACACCAAGGTGGCTCGTGGCACAGCCCTGTGGGAAAGCCTTGTGGGAAAGCCTCGAGGGACAGCCTCGAGGGAAAGCCACAGATCCCTTGATCCACGTGACAGGAAGCGTGACACTACTGCTGCAGCTCGGGAGGAAAGCGCACGTGCATGCCCCCACTCGAGACGAGGCCTGACTCCCCTGGGGAGACTCAGAAGCACCCCAAGATCCATGGCAACACTGGAGAGGAATCCTCAGGTTCCGGCCCCGACTCCACACAAGGACTGAGGCCCCGGCATGGACGGGAGAGGAATCCCGAGAGGTTCCCTAGCAACTCGCATGGGGACTGGCCTTTCCTGAGGCCACCAGAGCGGGTCCCTGAGGTCCCCGTCGTAACTCGAGAAGACCTGCCGCAACTCGAGAAAATCCAGGAGGTTCTCCCCTCCAGGCGAGATGAGGCCCATTTCCGCTGAGGCGTCTCGAGGCTGATCACACCTCACCTCTGGAACTTCGAAAGGGTCCTTCACACCCTTGGTGCAAATCAAGAAGTTCCCCGACATACCCGTCTCCACTCGAGAGGAATCACGAGGGTCCCGCCCACATCCAGAGGAGCCCCGTTTCCACCTCGTAGCTCGAGATGAGGGATCCTTTCCCTGCTTCGTCGGGAAAGAGTTCCCGGCGTTCCCGTCGCATCTCAAGAGGAGGCCCTCTCAACAGGAAAGGCGAGAGGAACTCCAGGGTCGTGCCACCATTCCAAGAGTCCCCCAGATGTCTCAGTCCATTCCAGAGGAACCTCTTTTCCCTTCACCGGCTCGTCTTTCACGCCGAGGATCGACTCACACCAAGGTGGCACGTGGCACAGCCCTGTGGGAAAGCCTCGTGGGAAAGCCTCGAGGGACAGCCATGAGGGAAAGCCACAGATCCCTTGATCCACGTGACAGGAAGCGTGACACTACTGCTGCAGCTCGGGAGGAAAGCGCACGTGCATGCCCCCACTCGAGACGAGGCCTGACTCCCCTGGGGAGACTCAGAAGCACCCCAAGATCCATGGCAACACTGGAGAGGAATCCTCAGGTTCCGGCCCCGACTCCACACAAGGACTGAGGCCCCGGCATGGACGGGAGAGAAATCCCGAGAGGTCCCCTAGCAACTCGCATGGGGACTGGCCTTTCCTGAGGCCACCAGAGCGGGTCCCTGAGGTCCCCATCGTAACTCGAGAAGACCTGCCGCAACTCGAGAAAATCCAGGAGGTTCTCCCCTCCAGGCGAGATGAGGCCCATTTCCGCTGAGGCGTCTCGAGGCTGATCACACCTCACCTCTGGAACTTCGAAAGGGTCCTTCACACCCTTGGTGCAAATCAAGAAGTTCCCCGACCTAGCCGTCTCCACTCGAGAGGAATCACGAGGGTCCCGCCCACATCCAGAGGAGCCCCGTTTCCGCCTCGTAGCTCGAGATGAGGGATCCTTTCCCTGCTTCGTCGGGAAAGAGTTCTCGGCGTTCCCGTCGCATCTCAAGAGGAGGCCCTCTCAACAGGAAAGGCGAGACGAACTCCAGGGTCGTGCCACCATTCCAAGAGTCCCCCAGATGTCTCAGTCCATTCCAGAGGAACCTCTTTTCCCTTCACCGGCTCGTCTTTCACGCCGAGGATCGACTCACACCAAGGTGGCACGTGGCACAGCCCTGTGGGAAAGCCTCGTGGGAAAGCCTCGAGGGACAGCCATGAGGGAAAGCCACAGATCCCTTGATCCACGTGACAGGAAGCGTGACACTACTGCTGCAGCTCGGGAGGAAAGCGCACGTGCATGCCCCCACTCGAGACGAGGCCTGACTCCCCTGGGGAGACTCAGAAGCACCCCAAGATCCATGGCAACACTGGAGAGGAATCCTCAGGCTCCGGCCCCGACTCCACACAAGGACTGAGGCCCCGGCATGGACGGGAGAGGAATCCCGAGAGGTCCCCTAGCAACTCGCATGGGGACTGGCCTTTCCTGAGGCCACCAGAGCGGGTCCCTGAGGTCCCCGTCGTAACTCGAGAAGACCTGCCGCAACTCGAGAAAATCCAGGAGGTTCTCCCCTCCAGGCGAGATGAGGCCCATTTCTGCTGAGGCGTCTCGAGGCTGATCACACCTCACCTCTGGAACTTCGAAAGGGTCCTTCACACCCTTGGTGCAAATCAAGAAGTTCCCCGACCTAGCCGTCTCCACTCGAGAGGAATCACGAGGGTCCCGCCCACATCCAGAGGAACCCCGTTTCCGCCTCGTAGCTCGAGATGAGGGATCCTTTCCCTGCTTCGTCGGCAAAGAGTTCCCGGCGTTCCCGTCGCATCTCAAGAGGAGGCCCTCTCAACAGGAACGGCGAGAGGAACTCCAGGGTCGTGCCACCATTCCAAGAGTCCCCCAGATGTCTCTGTCCATTCCAGAGGAACCACTTTTCCCTTCACCAGCTGGTCTTTCACGCCGAGGATCGACTCACACCAAGGTGGCTCGTGGCACAGCCCTGTGGGAAAGCCTCGTGGGAAAGCCTCGAGGGACAGCCTCGAGGGAAAGCCACAGATCCCTTGATCCACGTGACAGGAAGCGTGACACTACTGCTGCAGCTCGGGAGGAAAGCGCACGTGCATGCCCCCACTCGAGACGAGGCCTGACTCCCCTGGGGAGACTCAGAAGCACCCCAAGATCCATGGCAACACTGGAGAGGAATCCTCAGGTTCCGGCCCCGACTCCACACAAGGACTGAGGCCCCGGCATGGACGGGAGAGGAATCCCGAGAGGTCCCCTAGCAACTCGCATGGGGACTGGCCTTTGCTGAGGCCACCAGAGCGGGTCCCTGTGGTCCCCGTCGTAACTCGAGAAGACCTGCCGCAACTGGAGAAAATCCAGGAGGTTCTCCCCTCCATGCGAGATGAGGCCCATTTCCGCTGAGGCGTCTCGAGGCTGATCACACCTCCCCTCTGGAACTTCGAAAGGGTCCTTCACACCCTTGGTGCAAATCAAGAAGTTCCCCGATCTAGCCGTCTCCACACGAGAGGAATCACGAGGGTCCTGTCCACATCCAGAGGAGCCCCGTTTCCGCCTCGTAGCTGGAGATGAGGGATCCTTTCCCTGCTTCGTCGGGAAAGAGTTCCCGGCGTTCCCGTCGCATCTCAAGAGGAGGCCCTCTCAACAGGAACGGCGAGACGAACTCCAGGGTCGTGCCACCATTCCAAGAGTCCCCCAGATGTCTCAGTCCATTCCAGAGGAAACTCTTTTCCCTTTACCGGCTCGTCTTTCACGCCGAGGATCGACTCACACCAAGGTGGCACCTGGCACAGCCCTGTGGGAAAGACTCGTGGGAAAGCCTCGAGGGACAGCCTCGAGGGAAAGCCACAGATCCCTTGTACCACGTGACAGGAAGCGTGACACTACTGCTGCAGCTCGGGAGGAAAGCGCACGTGCATGCCCCCAATCGAGACGAGGCCTGACTCCCCTGGGGAGACTCAGAAGCACCCCAAGATCCATGGCAACACTGGAGAGGAATCCTCAGGTTCCGTCCCCGACTCCACAGAAGGACTGAGGCCCCGGCATGTACGGGAGAGGAATCCCGAGAGGTCCCCTAGCCACTCGCATGGGGACTGGCCTTTCCTGAGGCCACCAGAGCGGGTCCCTGTGGTCCCCGTCATAACTCGAGAAGACCTGCCGCAACTCGAGAAAATTCAGGAGATTCTCCCCTCCAGGCGAGATGAGGCCCATTTCCGCTGAGGCGTGTCGAGGCTGATCACACCTCACCTCTGGAACTTCGAAAGGGTCCTTCACACCCTTGGTGCAAATCAAGAAGTTCCCCGACCTAGCCGTCTCCACTCGAGAGGAATCACGAGGGTCCCGCCCACATCCAGAGGAGCCCCGTTTCCGCCTCGTAGCTCGAGATGAGGGATCCTTTCCCTGCTTCGTCGGGAAAGAGTTCCCGGCGTTCCCGTCGCATCTCAAGAGGAGGCCCTCTCAACAGGAACGGCGAGAGGAACTCCAGGGTCGTGCCACCATTCCAAGAGTCCCCCAGATGTCTCAGTCCATTCCAGAGGAACCTCTTTTCCCTTCACCGGCTCGTCTTTCACGCCGAGGATCGACTCACACCAAGGTGGCACGTGGCACAGCCCTGAGGGAAAGCCTCGTGTGAAAGCCTCGAGGGACAGCCTCGAGGGAAAGCCAGAGATCCCTTGATCCACGTGACAGGAAGCGTGACACTACTGCTGCAGCTCGGGAGGAAAGCGCACGTGCATGCCCCCACACGAGACGAGGCCTGACTCCCCTGGGGATACTCAGAAGCACCCCAAGATCCATGGCAACACTGGAGAGGAATCCTCAGGTTCCGGCCCCGACTCCACACAAGGACTGAGGCCCCGGCATGGACGGGAGAGGAATCCCGAGAGGTCCCCTAGCAACTCGCATGGGGACTGGCCTTTCCTGAGGCCACCAGAGCGGGTCCCTGTGGTCCCCGTCGTAACTCGAGAAGACCTGCCGCAACTCGAGAAAATCCAGGAGGTTCACCCCTCCAGGCGAAATGAGGCCCATTTCCGCTGAGGCGTCTCGAGGCTGATCACACCTCACCTCTGGAACTTTGAAAGGGTCATACACACCCTTGGTGCAAATCAAGAAGTTCTCCGACCTAGCCGTCTCCACTCGAGAGGAATCACGAGGGTCCCGCCCACATCCAGAGGAGCCCCATTTCGGACTCGTAGCTCGAGATGAGGGATCCTTTCCCTGCTTCGTCGGGAAAGAGTTCCCGGCGTTCCCGTCGCATCTCAAGAGGAGGCCCTCTCAACAGGAACGGCGAGAGGAACTCCAGGGTCGTGCCACCATTCCAAGAGTCCCCCAGATATCTCGGTCCATTCCAGAGGATTCTCTTTTCGCTTCACCGGCTCGTCTTTCACGCCGAGGATCGACTCACACCAAGGTGGCACCTGGCACAGCCCTGTGGGAAAGCCTCGTGGAAAAGCCTCGAGGATCAGCCTCGAGGGAAAGCCACAGATCCCTTGATCCACGTGACAGGAAGCGTGACACTACTGCTGCAGCTCGGGAGGAAAGCGCACGTGCATGCCCCCACTCGTGAACTAGGCCTGACTCCCCTGGGGAGACTCAGAAGCACCCCAAGGTCCATGGAAACATGGAGAGTAATCCTCAGGTTCCGGCCCCGACTCCACACAAGGACTGAGGCCCCGGCATGGACGGGAGAGGGATCCCGAGAGGTCCCCTAGCAACTCGCATGGGGACTGGCCTTTCCTGAGGCCACCAGAGCGGGTCCCTGAGGTCCCCGTCGTAACTCGAGAAGACCTGCCGCAACTTGAGAAAATGCAGGAGGTTCTCCCCTCCAGGCGAGATGAAGCCCATTTCCGCTGAGGCGTCTCGAGGCTGATCACACCTCACCTCTGGAACTTCGAAAGGGTCCTTCACACCCTTGGTGCAAATCAAGAAGTTCCCCGACCTAGCCGTCTCCACTCGAGAGGAATCACGAGGGTCCTGTCCACATCCAGAGGAGCCCCGTTTCCGCCTCGTAGCTCGAGATGAGGGATCCTTTCCCTGCTTCGTCGGGAAAGAGTTCCCGGCGTTCCCGTCGCATCTCAAGAGGAGGCCCTCTCAACAGGAACGGCGAGAGGAACTCCAGGGTCGTGCCACCATTCCAAGAGTCCCCCAGATGTCTCAGTCCATTCCAGAGGAAACTCTTTTCCCTTCACCGGCTCGTCTTTCACGCCAAGGATCGACTCACACCAAGGTGGCACCTGGCACAGCCCTGTGGGAAAGACTCGTGGGAAAGCCTCGAGGGACAGCCTCGAGGAAAAGCCACAGATCCCTTGATCCACGTGACAGGAAGCGTGAAACTACTGCTGCATCTCGGGAGGAAAGCGCACGTGCATGCCCCCACTCGAGACGAGGCCTGACTCCCCTGGGGAGACTCAGAAGCACCCCAAGTTCCATGGCAACATGGAGAGTAATCCTCAGGTTCCGGCCCCGACTCCACACAAGGACTGAGGCCCCGGCATGGACGGGAGAGGGATCCCGAGAGGTCCCCTAGCAACTCGCATGGGGACTGGCCTTTCCTGAGGCCACCAGAGCGGGTCCCTGAGGTCCCCGTCGTAACTCGAGAAGACCTGCCGCAACGTGAGAAAATGCAGGAGGTTCTCCCCTCCAGGCGAGATGAAGCCCATTTCCGCTGAGGCGTCTCGAGGCTGATCACACCTCACCTCTGGCACTTCGAAAGGGTCCTTCACACCCTTGGTGCAAATCAAGAAGTTCCCCGACATACCCGTCTCCACTCGAGAGGAATCACGAGGGTCCCGCCCACATCCAGAGGAGCCCCGTTTCCGCCTCGTAGCTCGAGATGAGGGATTCTTTCCCTGCTTCGTCGGGAAAGAGTTCCCGGCGTTCCCGTCGCATCTCAAGAGGAGGCCCTCTCAACAGGAACGGCGAGAGGAACTCCAGGGTCGTGCCACCATTCCAAGAGTCCCCCAGATGTCTCTGTCCATTCCAGAGGAACCACTTTTCCCTTCACCAGCTGGTCTTTCACGCCGAGGATCGACTCACACCAAGGTGGCTCGTGGCACAGCCCTGTGGGAAAGCCTCGTGGGAAAGCCTCGAGGGACAGCCTCGAGGGAAAGCCACAGATCCCTTGATCCACGTGACAGGAAGCGTGACACTACTGCTGCAGCTCGGGAGGAAAGCGCACGTGCATGCCCCCACTCGAGACGAGGCCTGACTCCCCTGGGGAGACTCAGAAGCACCCCAAGATCCATGGCAACACTGGAGAGGAATCCTCAGGTTCCGGCCCCGACTCCACACAAGGACTGAGGCCCCGGCATGGACGGGAGAGGAATCCCGAGAGGTCCCCTAGCAACTCGCATGGGGACTGGCCTTTCCTGAGGCCACCAGAGCGGGTCCCTGTGGTCGCCGTCGTAACTCGAGAAGACCTGCCGCAACTGGAGAAAATCCAGGAGGTTCTCCCCTCCATGCGAGATGAGGCCCATTTCCGCTGAGGCGTCTCGAGGCTGATCACACCTCACCTCTGGAACTTCGAAAGGGTCCTTCACACCCTTGGTGCAAATCAAGAAGTTCCCCGACCTAGCCGTCTCCACTCGAGAGGAATCACGAGGGTCCCGCCCACATCCAGAGGAGCCCCGTTTCCGCCTCGTAGCTCGAGATGAGGGATCCTTTCCCTGCTTCGTCGGGAAAGAGTTCCCGGCGTTCCCGTCGCATCTCAAGAGGAGGCCCTCTCAACAGGAACGGCGAGACGAACTCCAGGGTCGTGCCACCATTCCAAGAGTCCCCCAGATGTCTCAGTCCATTCCAGAGGAAACTCTTTTCCCTTTACCGGCTCGTCTTTCACGCCGAGGATCGACTCACACCAAGGTGGCACCTGGCACAGCCCTGTGGGAAAGACTCGTGGGAAAGCCTCGAGGGACAGCCTCGAGGGAAAGCCACAGATCCCTTGTACCACGTGACAGGAAGCGTGACACTACTGCTGCAGCTCGGGAGGAAAGCGCACGTGCATGCCCCCAATCGAGACGAGGCCTGACTCCCCTGGGGAGACTCAGAAGCACCCCAAGATCCATGGCAACACTGGAGAGGAATCCTCAGGTTCCGTCCCCGACTCCACAGAAGGACTGAGGCCCCGGCATGGACGGGAGAGGAATCCCGAGAGGTCCCCTAGCCACTCGCATGGGGACTGGCCTTTCCTGAGGCCACCAGAGCGGGTCCCTGTGGTCCCCGTCATAACTCGAGAAGACCTGCCGCAACTCGAGAAAATTCAGGAGATTCTCCCCTCCAGGCGAGATGAGGCCCATTTCCGCTGAGGCGTGTCGAGGCTGATCACACCTCACCTCTGGAACTTCGAAAGGGTCCTTCACACCCTTGGTGCAAATCAAGAAGTTCCCCGACCTAGCCGTCTCCACTCGAGAGGAATCACGAGGGTCCCGCCCACATCCAGAGGAGCCCCGTTTCCGCCTCGTAGCTCGAGATGAGGGATCCTTTCCCTGCTTCGTCGGGAAAGAGTTCCCGGCGTTCCCGTCGCATCTCAAGAGGAGGCCCTCTCAACAGGAACGGCGAGAGGAACTCCAGGGTCGTGCCACCATTCCAAGAGTCCCCCAGATGTCTCAGTCCATTCCAGAGGAACCTCTTTTCCCTTCACCGGCTCGTCTTTCACGCCGAGGATCGACTCACACCAAGGTGGCACGTGGCACAGCCCTGAGGGAAAGCCTCGTGTGAAAGCCTCGAGGGACAGCCTCGAGGGAAAGCCACAGATCCCTTGATCCACGTGACAGGAAGCGTGACACTACTGCTGCAGCTCGGGAGGAAAGCGCACGTGCATGCCCCCACACGAGACGAGGCCTGACTCCCCTGGGGATACTCAGAAGCACCCCAAGATCCATGGCAACACTGGAGAGGAATCCTCAGGTTCCGGCCCCGACTCCACACAAGGACTGAGGCCCCGGCATGGACGGGAGAGGAATCCCGAGAGGTCCCCTAGCAACTCGCATGGGGACTGGCCTTTCCTGAGGCCACCAGAGCGGGTCCCTGTGGTCCCCGTCGTAACTCGAGAAGACCTGCCGCAACTCGAGAAAATCCAGGAGGTTCACCCCTCCAGGCGAAATGAGGCCCATTTCCGCTGAGGCGTCTCGAGGCTGATCACACCTCACCTCTGGAACTTTGAAAGGGTCATACACACCCTTGGTGCAAATCAAGAAGTTCTCCGACCTAGCCGTCTCCACTCGAGAGGAATCACGAGGGTCCCGCCCACATCCAGAGGAGCCCCATTTCGGACTCGTAGCTCGAGATGAGGGATCCTTTCCCTGCTTCGTCGGGAAAGAGTTCCCGGCGTTCCCGTCGCATCTCAAGAGGAGGCCCTCTCAACAGGAACGGCGAGAGGAACTCCAGGGTCGTGCCACCATTCCAAGAGTCCCCCAGATATCTCGGTCCATTCCAGAGGATTCTCTTTTCGCTTCACCGGCTCGTCTTTCACGCCGAGGATCGACTCACACCAAGGTGGCACCTGGCACAGCCCTGTGGGAAAGCCTCGTGGAAAAGCCTCGAGGATCAGCCTCGAGGGAAAGCCACAGATCCCTTGATCCACGTGACAGGAAGCGTGACACTACTGCTGCAGCTCGGGAGGAAAGCGCACGTGCATGCCCCCACTCGTGAACTAGGCCTGACTCCCCTGGGGAGACTCAGAAGCACCCCAAGGTCCATGGAAACATGGAGAGTAATCCTCAGGTTCCGGCCCCGACTCCACACAAGGACTGAGGCCCCGGCATGGACGGGAGAGGGATCCCGAGAGGTCCCCTAGCAACTCGCATGGGGACTGGCCTTTCCTGAGGCCACCAGAGCGGGTCCCTGAGGTCCCCGTCGTAACTCGAGAAGACCTGCCGCAACTTGAGAAAATGCAGGAGGTTCTCCCCTCCAGGCGAGATGAAGCCCATTTCCGCTGAGGCGTCTCGAGGCTGATCACACCTCACCTCTGGAACTTCGAAAGGGTCCTTCACACCCTTGGTGCAAATCAAGAAGTTCCCCGACCTAGCCGTCTCCACTCGAGAGGAATCACGAGGGTCCTGTCCACATCCAGAGGAGCCCCGTTTCCGCCTCGTAGCTCGAGATGAGGGATCCTTTCCCTGCTTCGTCGGGAAAGAGTTCCCGGCGTTCCCGTCGCATCTCAAGAGGAGGCCCTCTCAACAGGAACGGCGAGAGGAACTCCAGGGTCGTGCCACCATTCCAAGAGTCCCCCAGATGTCTCAGTCCATTCCAGAGGAAACTCTTTTCCCTTCACCGGCTCGTCTTTCACGCCAAGGATCGACTCACACCAAGGTGGCACCTGGCACAGCCCTGTGGGAAAGACTCGTGGGAAAGCCTCGAGGGACAGCCTCGAGGAAAAGCCACAGATCCCTTGATCCACGTGACAGGAAGCGTGAAACTACTGCTGCATCTCGGGAGGAAAGCGCACGTGCATGCCCCCACTCGAGACGAGGCCTGACTCCCCTGGGGAGACTCAGAAGCACCCCAAGTTCCATGGCAACATGGAGAGTAATCCTCAGGTTCCGGCCCCGACTCCACACAAGGACTGAGGCCCCGGCATGGACGGGAGAGGGATCCCGAGAGGTCCCCTAGCAACTCGCATGGGGACTGGCCTTTCCTGAGGCCACCAGAGCGGGTCCCTGAGGTCCCCGTCGTAACTCGAGAAGACCTGCCGCAACGTGAGAAAATGCAGGAGGTTCTCCCCTCCAGGCGAGATGAAGCCCATTTCCGCTGAGGCGTCTCGAGGCTGATCACACCTCACCTCTGGCACTTCGAAAGGGTCCTTCACACCCTTGGTGCAAATCAAGAAGTTCCCCGACATACCCGTCTCCACTCGAGAGGAATCACGAGGGTCCCGCCCACATCCAGAGGAGCCCCGTTTCCGCCTCGTAGCTCGAGATGAGGGATTCTTTCCCTGCTTCGTCGGGAAAGAGTTCCCGGCGTTCCCGTCGCATCTCAAGAGGAGGCCCTCTCAACAGGAACGGCGAGAGGAACTCCAGGGTCGTGCCACCATTCCAAGAGTCCCCCAGATGTCTCTGTCCATTCCAGAGGAACCACTTTTCCCTTCACCAGCTGGTCTTTCACGCCGAGGATCGACTCACACCAAGGTGGCTCGTGGCACAGCCCTGTGGGAAAGCCTCGTGGGAAAGCCTCGAGGGACAGCCTCGAGGGAAAGCCACAGATCCCTTGATCCACGTGACAGGAAGCGTGACACTACTGCTGCAGCTCGGGAGGAAAGCGCACGTGCATGCCCCCACTCGAGACGAGGCCTGACTCCCCTGGGGAGACTCAGAAGCACCCCAAGATCCATGGCAACACTGGAGAGGAATCCTCAGGTTCCGGCCCCGACTCCACAGAAGGACTGAGGCCCCGGCATGGACGGGAGAGGAATCCCGAGAGGTCCCCTAGCAACTCGCATGGGGACTGGCCTTTCCTGAGGCCACCAGAGCGGGTCCCTGTGGTCGCCGTCGTAACTCGAGAAGACCTGCCGCAACTGGAGAAAATCCAGGAGGTTCTCCCCTCCATGCGAGATGAGGCCCATTTCCGCTGAGGCGTCTCGAGGCTGATCACACCTCACCTCTGGAACTTCGAAAGGGTCCTTCACACCCTTGGTGCAAATCAAGAAGTTCCCCGACCTAGCCGTCTCCACTCGAGAGGAATCACGAGGGTCCCGCCCACATCCAGAGGAGCCCCGTTTCCGCCTCGTAGCTCGAGATGAGGGATCCTTTCCCTGCTTCGTCGGGAAAGAGTTCCCGGCGTTCCCGTCGCATCTCAAGAGGAGGCCCTCTCAACAGGAACGGCGAGACGAACTCCAGGGTCGTGCCACCATTCCAAGAGTCCCCCAGATGTCTCAGTCCATTCCAGAGGAAACTCTTTTCCCTTTACCGGCTCGTCTTTCACGCCGAGGATCGACTCACACCAAGGTGGCACCTGGCACAGCCCTGTGGGAAAGACTCGTGGGAAAGCCTCGAGGGACAGCCTCGAGGGAAAGCCACAGATCCCTTGTACCACGTGACAGGAAGCGTGACACTACTGCTGCAGCTCGGGAGGAAAGCGCACGTGCATGCCCCCAATCGAGACGAGGCCTGACTCCCCTGGGGAGACTCAGAAGCACCCCAAGATCCATGGCAACACTGGAGAGGAATCCTCAGGTTCCGTCCCCGACTCCACAGAAGGACTGAGGCCCCGGCATGGACGGGAGAGGAATCCCGAGAGGTCCCCTAGCCACTCGCATGGGGACTGGCCTTTCCTGAGGCCACCAGAGCGGGTCCCTGTGGTCCCCGTCATAACTCGAGAAGACCTGCCGCAACTCGAGAAAATTCAGGAGATTCTCCCCTCCAGGCGAGATGAGGCCCATTTCCGCTGAGGCGTGTCGAGGCTGATCACACCTCACCTCTGGAACTTCGAAAGGGTCCTTCACACCCTTGGTGCAAATCAAGAAGTTCCCCGACCTAGCCGTCTCCACTCGAGAGGAATCACGAGGGTCCCGCCCACATCCAGAGGAGCCCCGTTTCCGCCTCGTAGCTCGAGATGAGGGATCCTTTCCCTGCTTCGTCGGGAAAGAGTTCCCGGCGTTCCCGTCGCATCTCAAGAGGAGGCCCTCTCAACAGGAACGGCGAGAGGAACTCCAGGGTCGTGCCACCATTCCAAGAGTCCCCCAGATGTCTCAGTCCATTCCAGAGGAACCTCTTTTCCCTTCACCGGCTCGTCTTTCACGCCGAGGATCGACTCACACCAAGGTGGCACGTGGCACAGCCCTGAGGGAAAGCCTCGTGGGAAAGCCTCGAGGGACAGCCTCGAGGGAAAGCCACAGATCCCTTGATCCACGTGACAGGAAGCGTGACACTACTGCTGCAGCTCGGGAGGAAAGCGCACGTGCATGCCCCCACACGAGACGAGGCCTGACTCCCCTGGGGAGACTCAGAAGCACCCCAAGATCCATGGCAACACTGGAGAGGAATCCTCAGGTTCCGGCCCCGACTCCACACAAGGACTGAGGCCCCGGCATGGACGGGAGAGGAATCCCGAGAGGTCCCCTAGCAACTCGCATGGGGACTGGCCTTTCCTGAGGCCACCAGAGCGGGTCCCTGTGGTCCCCGTCGTAACTCGAGAAGACCTGCCGCAACTCGAGAAAATCCAGGAGGTTCACCCCTCCAGGCGAAATGAGGCCCATTTCCGCTGAGGCGTCTCGAGGCTGATCCCACCTCACCTCTGGAACTTTGAAAGGGTCATACACACCCTTGGTGCAAATCAAGAAGTTCTCCGACCTAGCCGTCTCCACTCGAGAGGAATCACGAGGGTCCCGCCCACATCCAGAGGAGCCCCATTTCGGACTCGTAGCTCGAGATGAGGGATCCTTTCCCTGCTTCGTCGGGAAAGAGTTCCCGGCGTTCCCGTCGCATCTCAAGAGGAGGCCCTCTCAACAGGAACGGCGAGAGGAACTCCAGGGTCGTGCCACCATTCCAAGAGTCCCCCAGATGTCTCGGTCCATTCCAGAGGATTCTCTTTTCGCTTCACCGGCTCGTCTTTCACGCCGAGGATCGACTCACACCAAGGTGGCACCTGGCACAGCCCTGTGGGAAAGCCTCGTGGAAAAGCCTCGAGGATCAGCCTCGAGGGAAAGCCACAGATCCCTTGATCCACGTGACAGGAAGCGTGACACTACTGCTGCAGCTCGGGAGGAAAGCGCACGTGCATGCCCCCACTCGTGAACTAGGCCTGACTCCCCTGGGGAGACTCAGAAGCACCCCAAGGTCCATGGAAACATGGAGAGTAATCCTCAGGTTCCGGCCCCGACTCCACACAAGGACTGAGGCCCCGGCATGGACGGGAGAGGGATCCCGAGAGGTCCCCTAGCAACTCGCATGGGGACTGGCCTTTCCTGAGGCCACCAGAGCGGGTCCCTGAGGTCCCCGTCGTAACTCGAGAAGACCTGCCGCAACTTGAGAAAATGCAGGAGGTTCTCCCCTCCAGGCGAGATGAAGCCCATTTCCGCTGAGGCGTCTCGAGGCTGATCACACCTCAACTCTGGAACTTCGAAAGGGTCCTTCACACCCTTGGTGCAAATCAAGAAGTTCCCCGACATACCCGTCTCCACTCGAGAGGAATCACGAGGGTCCTGTCCACATCCAGAGGAGCCCCGTTTCCGCCTCGTAGCTCGAGATGAGGGATCCTTTCCCTGCTTCCTCGGGAAAGAGTTCCCGGCGTTCCCGTCGCATCTCAAGAGGAGGCCCTCTCAACAGGAACGGCGAGAGGAACTCCAGGGTCGTGCCACCATTCCAAGAGTCCCCCAGATGTCTCTGTCCATTCCAGAGAAACCACTTTTCCCTTCACCAGCTGGTCTTTCACGCCGAGGATCGACTCACACCAAGGTGGCTCGTGGCACAGCCCTGTGGGAAAGCCTCGTGGGAAAGCCTCGAGGGACAGCCTCGAGGGAAAGCCACAGATCCCTTGATCCACGTGACAGGAAGCGTGACACTACTGCTGCAGCTCGGGAGGAAAGCGCACGTGCATGCCCCCACTCGAGACGAGGCCTGACTCCCCTGGGGAGACTCAGAAGCACCCCAAGATCCATGGCAACACTGGAGAGGAATCCTCAGGTTCCGGCCCCGACTCCACACAAGGACTGAGGCCCCGGCATGGACGGGAGAGGAATCCCGAGAGGTCCCCTAGCAACTCGCATGGGGACTGGCCTTTCCTGAGGCCACCAGAGCGGGTCCCTGTGGTCGCCGTCGTAACTCGAGAAGACCTGCCGCAACTGGAGAAAATCCAGGAGGTTCTCCCCTCCATGCGAGATGAGGCCCATTTCCGCTGAGGCGTCTCGAGGCTGATCACACCTCACCTCTGGAACTTCGAAAGGGTCCTTCACACCCTTGGTGCAAATCAAGAAGTTCCCCGATCTAGCCGTCTCCACTCGAGAGGAATCACGAGGGTCCTGTCCACATCCAGAGGAGCCCCGTTTCCGCCTCGTAGCTCGAGATGAGGGATCCTTTCCCTGCTTCGTCGGGAAAGAGTTCCCGGCGTTCCCGTCGCATCTCAAGAGGAGGCCCTCTCAACAGGAACGGCGAGACGAACTCCAGGGTCGTGCCACCATTCCAAGAGTCCCCCAGATGTCTCAGTCCATTCCAGAGGAAACTCTTTTCCCTTTACCGGCTCGTCTTTCACGCCGAGGATCGACTCACACCAAGGTGGCACCTGGCACAGCCCTGTGGGAAAGACTCGTGGGAAAGCCTCGAGGGACAGCCTCGAGGGAAAGCCACAGATCCCTTGTACCACGTGACAGGAAGCGTGACACTACTGCTGCAGCTCGGGAGGAAAGCGCACGTGCATGCCCCCAATCGAGACGAGGCCTGACTCCCCTGGGGAGACTCAGAAGCACCCCAAGATCCATGGCAACACTGGAGAGGAATCCTCAGGTTCCGTCCCCGACTCCACAGAAGGACTGAGGCCCCGGCATGGACGGGAGAGGAATCCCGAGAGGTCCCCTAGCCACTCGCATGGGGACTGGCCTTTCCTGAGGCCACCAGAGCGGGTCCCTGTGGTCCCCGTCATAACTCGAGAAGACCTGCCGCAACTCGAGAAAATTCAGGAGATTCTCCCCTCCAGGCGAGATGAGGCCCATTTCCGCTGAGGCGTGTCGAGGCTGATCACACCTCACCTCTGGAACTTCGAAAGGGTCCTTCACACCCTTGGTGCAAATCAAGAAGTTCCCCGACCTAGCCGTCTCCACTCGAGAGGAATCACGAGGGTCCCGCCCACATCCAGAGGAGCCCCGTTTCCGCCTCGTAGCTCGAGATGAGGGATCCTTTCCCTGCTTCGTCGGGAAAGAGTTCCCGGCGTTCCCGTCGCATCTCAAGAGGAGGCCCTCTCAACAGGAACGGCGAGACGAACTCCAGGGTCGTGCCACCATTCCAAGAGTCCCCCAGATGTCTCAGTCCATTCCAGAGGAAACTCGTTTCCCTTTACCGGCTCGTCTTTCACGCCGAGGATCGACTCACACCAAGGTGGCACCTGGCACAGCCCTGTGGGAAAGACTCGTGGGAAAGCCTCGAGGGACAGCCTCGAGGGAAAGCCACAGATCCCTTGTACCACGTGACAGGAAGCGTGACACTACTGCTGCAGCTCGGGAGGAAAGCGCACGTGCATGCCCCCAATCGAGACGAGGCCTGACTCCCCTGGGGAGACTCAGAAGCACCCCAAGATCCATGGCAACACTGGAGAGGAATCCTCAGGTTCCGTCCCCGACTCCACAGAAGGACTGAGGCCCCGGCATGGACGGGAGAGGAATCCCGAGAGGTCCCCTAGCCACTCGCATGGGGACTGGCCTTTCCTGAGGCCACCAGAGCGGGTCCCTGTGGTCCCCGTCATAACTCGAGAAGACCTGCCGCAACTCGAGAAAATTCAGGAGATTCTCCCCTCCAGGCGAGATGAGGCCCATTTCCGCTGAGGCGTGTCGAGGCTGATCACACCTCACCTCTGGAACTTCGAAAGGGTCCTTCACACCCTTGGTGCAAATCAAGAAGTTCCCCGACCTAGCCGTCTCCACTCGAGAGGAATCACGAGGGTCCCGCCCACATCCAGAGGAGCCCCGTTTCCGCCTCGTAGCTCGAGATGAGGGATCCTTTTCCTGCTTCGTCGGGAAAGAGTTCCCGGCGTTCCCGTCGCATCTCAAGAGGAGGCCCTCTCAACAGGAACGGCGAGAGGAACTCCAGGGTCGTGCCACCATTCCAAGAGTCCCCCAGATGTCTCAGTCCATTCCAGAGGAACCTCTTTTCCCTTCACCGGCTCGTCTTTCACGCCGAGGATCGACTCACACCAAGGTGGCACGTGGCACAGCCCTGAGGGAAAGCCTCGTGGGAAAGCCTCGAGGGACAGCCTCGAGGGAAAGCCACAGATCCCTTGATCCACGTGACAGGAAGCGTGACACTACTGCTGCAGCTCGGGAGGAAAGCGCACGTGCATGCCCCCACACGAGACGAGGCCTGACTCCCCTGGGGAGACTCAGAAGCACCCCAAGATCCATGGCAACACTGGAGAGGAATCCTCAGGTTCCGGCCCCGACTCCACACAAGGACTGAGGCCCCGGCATGGACGGGAGAGGAATCCCGAGAGGTCCCCTAGCAACTCGCATGGGGACTGGCCTTTCCTGAGGCCACCAGAGCGGGTCCCTGTGGTCCCCGTCGTAACTCGAGAAGACCTGCCGCAACTCGAGAAAATCCAGGAGGTTCACCCCTCCAGGCGAAATGAGGCCCATTTCCGCTGAGGCGTCTCGAGGCTGATCCCACCTCACCTCTGGAACTTTGAAAGGGTCATACACACCCTTGGTGCAAATCAAGAAGTTCTCCGACCTAGCCGTCTCCACTCGAGAGGAATCACGAGGGTCCCGCCCACATCCAGAGGAGCCCCATTTCGGACTCGTAGCTCGAGATGAGGGATCCTTTCCCTGCTTCGTCGGGAAAGAGTTCCCGGCGTTCCCGTCGCATCTCAAGAGGAGGCCCTCTCAACAGGAACGGCGAGAGGAACTCCAGGGTCGTGCCACCATTCCAAGAGTCCCCCAGATGTCTCGGTCCATTCCAGAGGATTCTCTTTTCGCTTCACCGGCTCGTCTTTCATGCCGAGGATCGACTCACACCAAGGTGGCACCTGGCTCAGCCCTGTGGGAAAGCCTCGTGGAAAAGCCTCGAGGATCAGCCTCGAGGGAAAGCCACAGATCCCTTGATCCACGTGACAGGAAGCGTGACACTACTGCTGCAGCTCGGGAGGAAAGCGCACGTGCATGCCCCCACTCGTGAACGAGGCCTGACTCCCCTGGGGAGACTCAGAAGCACCCCAAGGTCCATGGAAACATGGAGAGTAATCCTCAGGTTCCGGCCCCGACTCCACACAAGGACTGAGGCCCCGGCATGGATGGGAGAGGGATCCCGAGAGGTTCCCTAGCAACTCGCATGGGGACTGGCCTTTCCTGAGGCCACCAGAGCGGGTCCCTGAGGTCCCCGTCGTAACTCGAGAAGACCTGCCGCAACTTGAGAAAATGCAGGAGGTTCTCCCCTCCAGGCGAGATGAAGCCCATTTCCGCTGAGGCGTCTCGAGGCTGATCACACCTCACCTCTGGAACTTCGAAAGGGTCCTTCACACCCTTGGTGCAAATCAAGAAGTTCCCCGACATACCCGTCTCCACTCGAGAGGAATCACGAGGGTCCTGTCCACATCCAGAGGAGCCCCGTTTCCGCCTCGTAGCTCGAGATGAGGGATCCTTTCCCTGCTTCCTCGGGAAAGAGTTCCCGGCGTTCCCGTCGCATCTCAAGAGGAGGCCCTCTCAACAGGAACGGCGAGAGGAACTCCAGGGTCGTGCCACCATTCCAAGAGTCCCCAAGATGTCTCAGTCCATTCCAGAGGAATCTCTTTTCCCTTCACCGGCTCGTCTTTCACGCCAAGGATCGACTCACACCAAGGTGGCACCTGGCACAGCCCTGTGGGAAAGACTCGTGGGAAAGCCTCGAGGGACAGCCTCGAGGGAAAGCCACAGATCCCTTGATCCACGTGACAGGAAGCGTGACACTACTGCTGCAGCTCGGGAGGAAAGAGCACGTGCATGCCCCCAATCGAGACGAGGCCTGACTCCCCTGGGGAGACTCAGAAGCACCCCAAGATCCATGGCAACACTGGAGAGGAATCCTCAGGTTCCGGCCCCGACTCCACAGAAGGACTGAGGCCCCGGCATGGACGGGAGAGGAATCCCGAGAGGTCCCCTAGCCACTCGCATGGGGACTGGCCTTTCCTGAGGCCACCAGAGCGGGTCCCTGAGGTCCCCGTCGTAACTCGAGAAGACCTGCCGCAACTCGAGAAAATCCAGGAGGTTCTCCCCTCCAGGCGAGATGAGGCCCATTTCCGCTGAGGCGTCTCGAGGCTGATCACACCTCACCTCTGGAACTTCGAAAGGGTCCTTCACACCCTTGGAGCAAATCAAGAAGTTCCCCGACCTAGCCGTCTCCACTCGAGAGGAATCACGAGGGTCCCGCCCACATCCAGAGGAGCCCCGTTTCCGCCTCGTAGCTCGAGATGAGGGATCCTTTCCCTGCTTCTTCGGGAAAGAGTTCCCGGCGTTCCCGTCGCATCTCAAGAGGAGGCCCTCTCAACAGGAACGGCGAGAGGAACTCCAGGGTCGTGCCACCATTCCAAGAGTCCCCCAGATGTCTCAGTCCATTCCAGAGGAACCTCTTTTCCCTTCACTGGCTCGTCTTTCACGCCGAGGATCGACTCACACCAAGGTGGCACGTGACACAGCCCTGTGGGAAAGCCTCGTGGGAAAGCCTCGAGGGACAGCCTCGAGGGAAAGCCACAGATCCCTTGATCCACGTGACAGGAAGCGTGACACTACTGCTGCAGCTCGGGAGGAAAGCGCACGTGCATGCCCCCACTCGAGACGAGGCCTAACTCCCCTGGGGAGACTCAGAAGCACCCCAGGATCCATGGCAACACTGGAGAGGAATCCTCAGGTTCCGGCCCCGACTCCACACAAGGACTGAGGCCCCGGCATGGACGGGAGAGGAATCCCGAGAGGTCCCCTAGCAACTCGCATGGGGACTGGCCTTTCCTGAGGCCACCAGAGCGGGTCCCTGAGGTCCCCGTCGTAACTCGAGAAGACCTGCCGCAACTCGAGAAAATCCAGGAGGTTCTCCCCTCCAGGCGAGATGAGGCCCATTTCCGCTGAGGCGTCTCGAGGCTGATCACACCTCACCTCTGGAACTTCGAAAGGGTCCTTCACACCCTTGGTGCAAATCAAGAAGTTCCCCGACATACCCGTCTCCACTCGAGAGGAATCACGAGGGTCCCGCCCACATCCAGAGGAGCACCGTTTCCGCCTCGTAGCTCGAGATGAGGGATCCTTTCCCTGCTTCGTCGGGAAAGAGTTCCCGTCGTTCCCGTCGCATCTCAAGAGGAGGCCCTCTCAACAGGAACGGCGAGAGGAACTCCAGGGTCGTGCCACCATTCCAAGAGTCCCCCAGATGTCTCAGTCCATTCCAGAGGAACCACTTTTCCCTTCACCGGCTCGTCTTTCACGCCGAGGATCGACTCACACCAAGGTGGCACGTGGCACAGCCCTGTGGGAAAGCCTCGTGGGAAAGTCTCGAGGGACAGCCTCGAGGGAAAGCCACAGATCCCTTGATCCACGTGACAGGAAGCGTGACACTACTGCTGCAGCTCGGGAGGAAAGCGCACGTGCATGCCCCCACTCGTGAACGAGGCCTGACTCCCCTGAGGAGACTCAGAAGCACCCCAAGATCCATGGCAACACTGGAGAGGAATCCTCAGGTGCCGGCCCCGACTCCACACAAGGACTGAGGCCCCGGCATGGACGGGAGAGGAATCCCGAGAGGTCCCCTAGCAACTCGCATGGGGACTGGCCTTTCCTGAGGCCACCAGAGCGGGTCCCTGAGGTCCCCGTCGTAACTCGGGAAGACCTGCCGCAACTCGAGAAAATCCAGGAGGTTCTCCCCTCCAGGCGAGATGAGGCCCATTTCCGCTGAGGCGTCTCGAGGCTGATCACACCTCACCTCTGGAACTTTGAAAGGGTCCTTCCACCCTTGGTGCAAATCAAGAAGTTCCCCGGCATACCCTATCCACTCGAGAGGAATCACGAGGGTCCCGCCCACATCCAGAGGAGCCCCGTTTCCGCCTCGTAGCTCGAGATGAGGGATCCTTTCCCTGCTTCGTCGGGAAAGAGTTCCCGGCGTTCTCGTCGCATCTCATGAGGAGGCCCTCTCAACAGGAACGGAGAGAGGAACTCCAGGGTCGTGCCACCATTCCAACAGTCCCCCAGAAGTCTCAGTCCATTCCAGAGGAACCTCTTTTCCCTTCACCGGCTCGTCTTTCACGCCGAGGATCGACTCACACCAAGGTGGCACGTGGCACAGCCCTGTGGGAAAGCCTCGTGGGAAAGCCTCGAGGGACAGCCTCGAGGGAAAGCCACAGATCCCTTGATCCACGTGACAGGAAGCGTGACACTACTGGTGCAGCTCGGGAGGAAAGCGCACGTGCATGCCCCCACTCGAGACGAGGCCTGACTCCCCTGGGGAGACTCAGAAGCACCCCAAGATCCATGGCAACACTGGAGAGGAATCCTCAGGTTCCGGCCCCGACTCCACACAAGGACTGAGGCCCCGGCATGGACGGGAGAGGAATCCCGATAGGTCCCCTAGCCACTCGCATGGGGACTGGCCTTTCCTGAGGCCACCAGAGCGGGTCCCTGTGGTCCCCGTCGTAACTCGAGAAGACCTGCCGCAACTCGAGAAAATCCAGGAGGTTCTCCCCTCCAGGCGAGATGAGGCCCATTTCCGCTGAGGCGTTTTGAGGCTGATCACACCTCACCTCTGGAACTTCGAAAGGGTCCTTCACACCCTTGGTGCAAATCAAGAAGTTCCCCGACCTAGCCGTCTCCACTCGAGAGGAATCACGAGGGTCCCGCCCACATCCAGAGGAGCCCCGTTTCCGCCTCGTAGCTCGAAGTGAGGGATCCTTTCCCTGCTTCGTCAGGAAAGAGTTCCCGGTGTTCCCGTCGCATCTCAAGAGGAGGCCCTCTCAACAGGAACGGAGAGAGGAACTCCAGGGTCGTGCCACCATTCCAAGAGTCCCCCAGATGTCTCAGTCCATTCCAGAGGAACCTCTTTTCCCTTCACTGGCTCGTCTTTCACGCCGAGGATCGACTCACACCAAGGTGGCACGTGGCACAGCCCTGTGGGAAAGCCTCGTGGGAAAGCCTCGAGGGACAGCCTCGAGGGAAAGCCACAGATCCCTTGATCCACGTTACAGGAAGCGTGACACTACTGCTGCAGCTCGGGAGGAAAGCGCACGTGCATGCCCCCACTCGAGACGAGGCCTAACTCCCCTGCGGAGACTCAGAAGCACCCCAGGATCCATGGCAACACTGGAGAGGAATCCTCAGGTTCCGGCCCCGACTCCACACAAGGACTGAGGCCCCGGCATGGACGGGAGAGGAATCCCGAGAGGTCCCCTAGCAACTCGCATGGGGACTGGCCTTTCCTGAGGCCACCAGAGCGGGTCCCTGAGGTCCCCGTCGTAACTCGAGAAGACCTGCCGCAACTCGAGAAAATCCAGGAGGTTCTCCCCTCCAGGCGAGATGAGGCCCATTTCCGCTGAGGCGTCTCGAGGCTGATCACACCTCACCTCTGGAACTTCGAAAGGGTCCTTCACACCCTTGGTGCAAATCAAGAAGTTCCCCGACATACCCGTCTCCACTCGAGAGGAATCACGAGGGTCCCGCCCACATCCAGAGGAGCACCGTTTCCGCCTCGTAGCTCGAGATGAGGGATCCTTTCCCTGCTTCGTCGGGAAAGAGTTCCCGTCGTTCCCGTCGCATCTCAAGAGGAGGCCCTCTCAACAGGAACGGCGAGAGGAACTCCAGGGTCGTGCCACCATTCCAAGAGTCCCCCAGATGTCTCAGTCCATTCCAGAGGAACCACTTTTCCCTTCACCGGCTCGTCTTTCACGCCGAGGATCGACTCACACCAAGGTGGCACGTGGCACAGCCCTGTGGGAAAGCCTCGTGGGAAAGTCTCGAGGGACAGCCTCGAGGGAAAGCCACAGATCCCTTGATCCACGTGACAGGAAGCGTGACACTACTGCTGCAGCTCGGGAGGAAAGCGCACGTGCATGCCCCCACTCGTGAACGAGGCCTGACTCCCCTGAGGAGACTCAGAAGCACCCCAAGATCCATGGCAACACTGGAGAGGAATCCTCAGGTGCCGGCCCCGACTCCACACAAGGACTGAGGCCCCGGCATGGACGGGAGAGGAATCCCGAGAGGTCCCCTAGCAACTCGCATGGGGACTGGCCTTTCCTGAGGCCACCAGAGCGGGTCCCTGAGGTCCCCGTCGTAACTCGGGAAGACCTGCCGCAACTCGAGAAAATCCAGGAGGTTCTCCCCTCCAGGCGAGATGAGGCCCATTTCCGCTGAGGCGTCTCGAGGCTGATCACACCTCACCTCTGGAACTTTGAAAGGGTCCTTCCACCCTTGGTGCAAATCAAGAAGTTCCCCGGCATACCCTATCCACTCGAGAGGAATCACGAGGGTCCCGCCCACATCCAGAGGAGCCCCGTTTCCGCCTCGTAGCTCGAGATGAGGGATCCTTTCCCTGCTTCGTCGGGAAAGAGTTCCCGGCGTTCTCGTCGCATCTCATGAGGAGGCCCTCTCAACAGGAACGGAGAGAGGAACTCCAGGGTCGTGCCACCATTCCAACAGTCCCCCAGAAGTCTCAGTCCATTCCAGAGGAACCTCTTTTCCCTTCACCGGCTCGTCTTTCACGCCGAGGATCGACTCACACCAAGGTGGCACGTGGCACAGCCCTGTGGGAAAGCCTCGTGGGAAAGCCTCGAGGGACAGCCTCGAGGGAAAGCCACAGATCCCTTGATCCACGTGACAGGAAGCGTGACACTACTGGTGCAGCTCGGGAGGAAAGCGCACGTGCATGCCCCCACTCGAGACGAGGCCTGACTCCCCTGGGGAGACTCAGAAGCACCCCAAGATCCATGGCAACACTGGAGAGGAATCCTCAGGTTCCGGCCCCGACTCCACACAAGGACTGAGGCCCCGGCATGGACGGGAGAGGAATCCCGATAGGTCCCCTAGCCACTCGCATGGGGACTGGCCTTTCCTGAGGCCACCAGAGCGGGTCCCTGTGGTCCCCGTCGTAACTCGAGAAGACCTGCCGCAACTCGAGAAAATCCAGGAGGTTCTCCCCTCCAGGCGAGATGAGGCCCATTTCCGCTGAGGCGTTTTGAGGCTGATCACACCTCACCTCTGGAACTTCGAAAGGGTCCTTCACACCCTTGGTGCAAATCAAGAAGTTCCCCGACCTAGCCGTCTCCACTCGAGAGGAATCACGAGGGTCCCGCCCACATCCAGAGGAGCCCCGTTTCCGCCTCGTAGCTCGAAGTGAGGGATCCTTTCCCTGCTTCGTCAGGAAAGAGTTCCCGGTGTTCCCGTCGCATCTCAAGAGGAGGCCCTCTCAACAGGAACGGAGAGAGGAACTCCAGGGTCGTGCCACCATTCCAAGAGTCCCCCAGATGTCTCAGTCCATTCCAGAGGAACCTCTTTTCCCTTCACCGGCTCGTCTTTCACGCCGAGGATCGACTCACACCAAGGTGGCACCTGGCACAGCCCTGTGGGAAAGCCTCGTGGGAAAGCCTCGAGGGACAGCATCGAGGGAAAGCCACAGATCCCTTGATCCACGTGACAGGAAGCGTGACACTACTGCTGCAGCTCGGGAGGAAAGCGCACGTGCATGCCCCCACTCGTGAACGAGGCCTGACTCCCCTGGGGAGACTCAGAAGCACCCCAAGATCCATGGCAACACTGGAGAGGAATCCTCAGATGCCGGCCCCAACTCTACACAAGGACTGAGGCCCCGGCATGGACGGGAGAGGAATCCCGAGAGGTCCCCTAGCAACTCGCATGGGGACTGGCCTTTCCTGAGGCCACCAGAGCGGGTCCCTGAGCTCCCCGTCGTAACTCGAGAAGACCTGCCGCAACTTGAGAAAATCCAGGAGGTTCTCCCCTCCAGGCGAGATGAGGCCCATTTCCGCTGAGGCGTCTCGAGGCTGATCACACCTCACCTCTGGAACTTTGAAAGGGTCCTTCACACCCTTGGTGCAAATCAAGAAGTTCCCCGGCATACCCGTCTCCACTCGAGAGGAATCACGAGGGTCCCGCCCACATCCAGAGGAGCCCCGTTTCCGCCTCGTAGCTCGAGATGAGGGATCCTTTCCCTGCTTCGTCGGGAAAGATTTCCCGGCGTTCCCGTCGCATCTCATGAGGAGGCCCTCTCAACAGGAACGGCGAGAGGAACTCCAGGGTCGTGCCACCATTCCAACAGTCCCCCAGAAGTCTCAGTCCATTCCAGAGGAACCTCTTTTCCCTTCACCGGCTCGTCTTTCACGCCGAGGATCGACTCACACCAAGGTGGCACGTGGCACAGCCCTGTGGGAAAGCCTCGTGGCAAAGCCTCGAGGGACAGCCTCGAGGGAAAGCCACAGATCCCTTGATCCACGTGACAGGAAGCGTGACACTACTGGTGCAGCTCGGGAGGAAAGCGCACGTGCATGCCCCCACTCGAGACGAGGCCTGACTCCCCTGGGGAGACTCAGAAGCACCCCAAGATCCATGGCAACACTGGAGAGGAATCCTCAGGTTCCGGCCCCGACTCCACACAAGGACTGAGGCCCCGGCATGGACGGGAGAGGAATCCCGATAGGTCCCCTAGCCACTCGCATGGGGACTGGCCTTTCCTGAGGCCACCAGAGCGGGTCCCTGAGGTCCCCGTCATAACTCGAAAAGACGTGCCGCATCTCGAGAAAATCCAGGAGGTTCTCCCCTCCAGGCGAGATGAGGCCCATTGCTGAGGCGTCTCGAGGCTGACAACATCTCACCTCTGGAACTTCGAAAGGCTCCTTCACACCCTTGGTACAAATCAAGAAGTTCCCCGACATAGCCGTCTCCACTCGAGAGGAATCACGAGGGACCCGCCCACATCCAGAGGAGCCCCGTTTCCGCCTCGTAGCTCGAGATGAGGGATCCTTTCACTGCTTCGTCGGGAAAGAGTTCCCGGCGTTCCTGTCGCATCTCAAGAGGAGGCCCTCTCAACAGGAACGGCGAGAGGAACTCCAGGGTCGTGCCACCATTTCAAGAGTCCCCCAGATGTCTCAGTCCATTCCAGAGGAACCTCTTTTCCCTTCACCGGCTCGTCTTTCACGCCGAGGATCGACTCACACCAAGGTGGCACGTGGCACAGCCCTGTGGGAAAGCCTCGTGGGAAATCCTCAAGGGACAGCCTCAAGGGAAAGCCACAGATCCCTTGATCCACGTGACAGGAAGCGTGACACTACTGCTGCAGCTCGGGAGGAAAGCGCACGTGCATGCCCCCACTCGAGACGAGGCCTGACTCCCCTGGGGAGAATCAGAAGCACCCCAAGATCCATGGCAACACTGGAGAGGAATCCTCAGGTTCCGACCCCGACTCCACACAAGGACTGAGGCCCCGGCAAGGACGGGAGAGGAATCCCGAGAGGTCCCCTAGCAACTCGCATGGGGACTGGCCTTACCTGAGGCCAACAAAGCGGGTCCCTGAGGTCTCCGTCGTAATTCTAGAAGACCTGCCGCAACTCGAGAAAATCCAGGAGGTTCTCCCCTCCAGGCGAGATGAGGCCCATTTCCGTTGAGGCATCTCGAGGCTGATCATACCTCACCTCTGGAACTTTGAAAGGGTCCTTCACACCCTTGGTGCGAATCAAGAAGTTCCCCGACATACCCGTCTCCACTCGAGAGGAATCACGAGGGTCCCGCCCACATCCAGAGGAGCCCCGTTTCTGCTTCGTAGCTCGAGATGAGGGATCCTTTCCCTGCTTCGTCGGGAAAGAGTTCCCGGCGTTCCCGTCGCATCTCAAGAGGAGGCCCTCTCAACAGGAACGGCGAGAGGAACTCCAGGGTCGTGCCACCATTCCAAGAGTCCCCCAGATGTCTCAGTCCATTCCAGAGGAACCTCTTTTCCCTTCACCGGCTCGTCTTTCACGCCGAGGATCGACTCACACCAAGGTGGCACGTGGCACAGCCCTGTGGGAAAGCCTCGTGGGAAAGCCTCGAGGATCAGCCTCGAGGGAAAGCCACAGATCCCTTGATCCACGTGACAGGAAGCGTGACACTACTGCTGCAGCTCGGGAGGAAAGCGCACGTGCATGCCCCCACTCGTGAACTAGGCCTGACTCCCCTGGGGAGACTCAGAAGCACCCCAAGGTCCATGGAAACATGGAGAGTAATCCTCAGGTTCCGGCCCCGACTCCACACAAGGACTGAGGCCCCGGCATGGACGGGAGAGGGATCCCGAGAGGTCCCCTAGCAACTCGCATGGGGACTGGCCTTTCCTGAGGCCACCAGAGCGGGTCCCTGAGGTCCCCGTCGTAACTCGAGAAGACCTGCCGCAACTTGAGAAAATGCAGGAGGTTCTCCCCTCCAGGCGAGATGAAGCCCATTTCCGCTGAGGCGTCTCGAGGCTGATCACACCTCAACTCTGGAACTTCGAAAGGGTCCTTCACACCCTTGGTGCAAATCAAGAAGTTCCCCGACATACCCGTCTCCACTCGAGAGGAATCACGAGGGTCCTGTCCACATCCAGAGGAGCCCCGTTTCCGCCTCGTAGCTCGAGATGAGGGATCCTTTCCCTGCTTCCTCGGGAAAGAGTTCCCGGCGTTCCCGTCGCATCTCAAGAGGAGGCCCTCTCAACAGGAACGGCGAGAGGAACTCCAGGGTCGTGCCACCATTCCAAGAGTCCCCCAGATGTCTCTGTCCATTCCAGAGAAACCACTTTTCCCTTCACCAGCTGGTCTTTCACGCCGAGGATCGACTCACACCAAGGTGGCTCGTGGCACAGCCCTGTGGGAAAGCCTCGTGGGAAAGCCTCGAGGGACAGCCTCGAGGGAAAGCCACAGATCCCTTGATCCACGTGACAGGAAGCGTGACACTACTGCTGCAGCTCGGGAGGAAAGCGCACGTGCATGCCCCCACTCGAGACGAGGCCTGACTCCCCTGGGGAGACTCAGAAGCACCCCAAGATCCATGGCAACACTGGAGAGGAATCCTCAGGTTCCGGCCCCGACTCCACACAAGGACTGAGGCCCCGGCATGGACGGGAGAGGAATCCCGAGAGGTCCCCTAGCAACTCGCATGGGGCTGGCCTTTCCTGAGGCCACCAGAGCGGGTCCCTGAGGTCCTCGTCGTAACTCGAGAAGACCTGCCGCAACTTGAGAAAATCCAGGAGGTTCTCCCCTCCAGGCGAGATGAGGCCCATTTCCGCTGAGGCGTCTCGAGGCTGATCACACCTCACCTCTGGAACTTCGAAAGGGTCCTTCACACCCTTGGTGCAAATCAAGAAGTTCCCCGACATACCCGTCTCCACTCGAGAGGAATCACGAGGGTCCCGCCCACATCCAGAGGAGCCCCGTTTCCGCCTCGTAGCTCGAGATGAGGGATCCTTTCCCTGCTTCGTCGGCAAAGAGTTCCCGGCGTTCCCGTCGCATCTCAAGAGGAGGCCCTCTCAACAGGAACGGCGAGAGGGACTCCAGGGTCGTGCCACCTTTCCAAGACTCCCCCAGATGTCTCAGTCCATTCCAGAGGAGCCTCTTTTCCCATCACCGGCTCGTGTTTCACGCCGAGGATCGACTCACACCAAGGTGGCACGTGGCACAGCCCTGTGGGAAAGCCTCGTGGGAAAGCCTCGAGGGACAGCCTCGAGGGAAAGCCACAGATCCCTTGATCCACGTGACAGGAAGCGTGACACTACTGCTGCAGCTCGGGAGGAAAGCGCACGTGCATGCCCCCACTCGAGACGAGGCCTGACTCCCCTGGGGAGACTCAGAAGCACCCCAAGATCCATGGCAACACTGGAGAGGAATCCTCAGTTTCCGGCCCCGACTCCACACAAGGACTGAGGGCCCGACATGGATGGGAGAGGAATCCCGAGAGGTCCCCTAGCAACTCGCATGGGGACTGGCCTTTCCTGAGGCCACCAGAGCGTGTCCCTGAGGTCCCCGTCGTAACTCGAGAAGACCTGCCACAAATTGTGAAAATCCAGGAGGTTCTCCCCTCCAGGCGAGATGAGGCCCATTTCCGCTGAGGCGTCTCGAAGCTGATCACACCTCACCTCTGGAACTTCGAAAGGGTCCTTCACACCCTTGGTGCAAATCAAGAAGTTCCCGGACATACCCGTCTCCACTCGAGAGGAATCACGAGGGTCCCGCCCACATCCAGAGAAGCCCCGTTTCCGCCTCGTAGCTCGAGATGAGGGATCCTGTCCCTGCTTCATCGGGAAAGATTTCCCGGCGTTCCCGTCGCGTCTCAAAAGGAGGCCCTCTCAACAGGAACGGCGAGAGGAACTCCAGGGTCGTGCCACCTTTCCAAGAGTCCCCCAGATGTCTCAGTCCATTCCAGAGGAACCTCTTTTCCCTTCACCGGCTCGTCTTTCACGCCGAGGATCGACTCACACCAAGGTGGCACGTGGCACAGCCCTGTGGGAAAGCCTCGTGGCAAAGCCTCGAGGGACAGCCTCGAGGGAAAGCCACAGATCCCTTGATCCACGTGACAGGAAGCGTGACACTACTGCTGCAGCTCGGGAGGAAAGCGCACGTGCATGCCCCCACTAGAGACGAGGCCTGACTCCCCTGGGGAGACTCAGAAGCACCCCAAGATCCATGGCAACACTGGAGAGGAATCCTCAGGTTCCGGCCCCGACTCCACACAAGGACTGAGGCCCCGGCATGGACGGGAGAGGAATCCCGAGAGGCCCCCTAGCAACTCCCATGGGGACTGGACTTTCCTGAGGCCACAAGAGCGGGTCCCTGAGGTCCCCGTCGTAACTCGAAAAGACGTGCCGCAACTCGAGAAAATCCAGGAGGTTCTCCCCTCCAGGCGAGATGAGGCCCATTGCTGAGGCGTCTCGAGGCTGACAACATCTCACCTCTGGAACTTCGAAAGGCTCCTTCACACCCTTGGTACAAATCAAGAAGTTCCCCGACATAGCCGTCTCCACTCGAGAGGAATCACGAGGGACCCGCCCACATCCAGAGGAGCCCCGTTTCCGCCTCGTAGCTCGAGATGAGGGATCCTTTCCCTGCTTCGTCGGGAAAGAGTTCCCGGCGTTCCTGTCGCATCTCAAGAGGAGGCCCTCTCAACAGGAACGGCGAGAGGAACTCCAGGGTCGTGCCACCTTTCCAAGAGTCCCCCAGATGTCTCAGTCCATTCCAGAGGAACCACTTTTCCCTTCACCGGCTCGTCTTTCACGCCGAGGATCGACTCACACCAAGGTGGCACGTGGCACAGCCCTGTGGGAAAGCCTCGTGGGAAATCCTCAAGGGACAGCCTCGAGGGAAAGCCACAGATCCCTTGATCCACGTGACAGGAAGCGTGACACTACTGCTGCAGCTCGGGAGGAAAGCGCTCGTGCATGCCCCCACTCGAGACGAGGCCTGACTCCCCTGGGGAGAATCAGAAGCACCCCAAGATCCATGGCAACACTGGAGAGGAATCCTCAGGTTCCGACCCCGACTCCACACAAGGACTGAGGCCCCGGCATGGACGGGAGAGGAATCCCGAGAGGTCCCCTAGCAACTCGCAAGGGGACTGGCCTTTCCTGAGGCCAACAGAGCGGGTCCCTGAGGTCTCCGTCGTAACTCGAGAAGACCTGCCGCAACTGGAGAAAATCCAGGAGGTTCTCCCCTCCAGGCGAGATGAGGCCCATTTCCGCTGAGGTGTCTCGAGGCTGATCACACCTCACCTCTGGAACTTCGAAAGGGTCCTTCACACCCTTGGTGCAAATCAAGAAGTTCCCCGACATACCCGTCTCCACTCGAGAGGAATCACGAGGGTCCCGCCCACATCCAGAGGAGCCCCGTTTCCGCCTCGTAGCTCGAGATGAGGGATCCTTTCCCTGTTTCGTCGGGAAAGAGTTCCCGGCGTTCCCGTCGCATCTCAAGAGGAGGCCCTCTCAACAGGAACGGCGAGAGGAACTCCAGGGTCGTGCCACCATTCCAAGAGTCCCCCAGATGTCTCAGTCCATTCCAGAGGAACCTCTTTTCCCTTCACCGGCTTGTCTTTCACGCCGAGGATCGACTCACACCAAGGTGGCACGTGGCACAGCCCTGTGGGAAAGCCTCGTGGGAAAGCCTCGAGGGACAGCCTCAAGGGAAAGCCACAGATCCCTTGATCCACGTGACAGGAAGCGTGACACTACTGCTGCAGCTCGGGAGGAAAGCGCACGTGCATGCCCCCACTCGAGACGAGGCCTGACTCCCCTGGGGAGACTCAGAAGCACCCCAAGATCCATGGCAACAATGGAGAGGAATCCTCAGGTTCCGGCCCCGACTCCACACAAGGACTGAGGCCCTGGCATGGACGGGAGAGGAATCCCGAGAGGTCCCCTAGCAACTCGCATGGGGCTGGCCTTTCCTGAGGCCACCAGAGCGGGTCCCTGAGGTCCTCGTCGTAACTCGAGAAGACCTGCCGCAACTTGAGAAAATCCAGGAGGTTCTCCCCTCCAGGCGAGATGAGGCCCATTTCCGCTGAGGCGTCTCGAGGCTGATCACACCTCACCTCTGGAACTTCGAAAGGGTCCTTCACACCCTTGGTGCAAATCAAGAAGTTCCCCGACATACCCGTCTCCACTCGAGAGGAATCACGAGGGTCCCGTCCACATCCAGAGGAGCCCCGTTTCCGCCTCGTAGCTCGAGATGACGGATCCTTTCCCTGCTTCGTCGGGAAAGAGTTCCCGGCGTTCCCGTCGCATCTCAAGAGGAGGCCCTCTCAACAGGAACGGCGAGAGGGACTCCAGGGTCGTGCCACCTTTCCAAGACTCCCCCAGATGTCTCAGTCCATTCCAGAGGAACCTCTTTTTCCATCACCGGCTCGTGTTTCACGCCGAGGATCGACTCCCACCAAGGTGGCACGTGGCACAGCCCTGAGGGAAAGCCTCGTGGGAAAGCCTCGAGGGACAGCCTCGAGGGAAAGCCACAGATCCCTTGATCCACGTGACAGGAAGCGTGACACTACTGCTGCAGCTCGGGAGGAAAGCGCACGTGCATGCCCCCACTCGAGACGAGGCCTGACTCCCCTGGGGAGACTCAGAAGCACCCCAAGATCCATGGCAACACTGGAGAGGAATCCTCAGGTTCCGGCCCCGACTCCACACAAGGACTGAGGGCCCGGCATGGATGGGAGAGGAATCCCGAGAGGTCCGCTAGCAACTCGCATGGGGACTGGCCTTTCCTGAGGCCACTAGAGCGTGTCCCTGAGGTCCCCGTCGTAACTCGAGAAGACCTGCCGCAAATCGTGAAAATCCAGGAGGTTCTCCCCTCCAGGCGAGATGAGGCCCATTTCCGCTGAGTCGTCTCGAAGCTGATCACACCTCACCTCTGGAACTTCGAAAGGGTCCTTCACACCCTTGGTGCAAATCAAGAAGTTCCCGGACATACCCGTCTCCACTCGAGAGGAATCACGAGGGTCCCGCCCACATCCAGAGGAGCCCCGTTTCCGCCTCGTAGCTCGAGATGAGCGATCCTGTCCCTGCTTCATCGGGAAAGATTTCCCGGCGTTCCCGTCGCGTCTCAAAAGGAGGCCCTCTCAACAGGAACGGCGAGAGGAACTCCAGGGTCGTGCCACCTTTCCAAGAGTCCCCCAGATGTCTCAGTCCATTCCAGAGGAGCCTCTTTTCCCTTCACCGGCTCGTCTTTCACGCCGAGGATCGACTCACACCAAGGTGGCACGTGGCACAGCCCTGTGGGAAAGCCTCGTGGGAAAGCCTCGAGGGACAGCCTCGAGGGAAAGCCACAGATCCCTTGATCCACGTGACAGGAAGCGTGACACTACTTCTGCAGCTCGGGAGGAAAGCGCACGTGCATGCCCCCACTAGAGACGAGGCCTGACTCCCCTGGGGAGACTCAGAAGCACCCCAAGATCCATGGCAACACTGGAGAGGAATCCTCAGGTTCCGGCCCCGACTCCACACAAGGACTGAGGCCCCGGCATGGACGGGAGAGGAATCCCGAGAGGCCCCCTAGCAACTCGCATGGGGACTGGACTCTCCTGAGGCCACAAGAGCGGGTCCCTGAGGTCCCCGTCGTAACTCGAAAAGACGTGCCGCAACTCGAGAAAATCCAGGAGGTTCTCCCCTCCAGGCGAGATGAGGCCCATTGCTGAGGCGTCTCGAGGCTGACAACATCTCACCTCTGGAACTTCGAAAGGCTCCTTCACACCCTTGGTACAAATCAAGAAGTTCCCCGACATAGCCGTCTCCACTCGAGAGGAATCACGAGGGACCCGCCCACATCCAGAGGAGCCCCGTTTCCGCCTCGTAGCTCGAGATGAGGGATCCTTTCCCTGCTTCGTCGGGAAAGAGTTCCCGGCGTTCCTGTCGCATCTCAAGAGGAGGCCCTCTCAACAGGAACGGCGAGAGGAACTCCAGGGTCGTGCCACCATTTCAAGAGTCCCCCAGATGTCTCAGTCCATTCCAGAGGAAGCTCTTTTCCCTTCACCGGCTCGTCTTTCACGCCGAGGATCGACTCACACCAAGGTGGCACGTGGCACAGCCCTGTGGGAAAGCCTCGTGGGAAATCCTCGAGGGACAGCCTCGAGGGAAAGCCACAGATCCCTTGATCCACGTGACAGGAAGCGTGACACTACTGCTGCAGCTCGGGAGGAAAGCGCACGTGCATGTCCCCACTCGAGACGAGGCCTGACTCCCCTGGGGAGACACAGAAGCACCCCAAGATCCATGGCAACACTGGAGAGGAATCCTCAGGTTCCGGCCCCGACTCCTCACAAGGACTGAGGCCCCGGCATGGACGGGAGAGGAATCCCGAGAGGTCCCCTAGCAACTCGCATGGGGACTGGCCTTTCCTGAGGCCAACAGAGCGGGTCCCTGAGGTCCCCGTCGTAACTCGAGAAGACCTGCCGCAACTGGAGAAAATCCAGGAGGTTCTCCCCTCCAGGCGAGATGAGGCCCATTTCCGCTGAGGCGTCTCGAGGCTGATCTCACCTCCCCTCTGGAACTTCGAAAGGGTCCTTCATACCCTTGGTGCAAATCAAGAAGTTCCCCGACATAGCCGTCTCCACTCGAGAGGAATCACGAGGGTCCCGCCCACATCCAGAGGAGCCCCGTTTCCGCCTCGTAGCTCGAGATGAGGGATCCTTTCCCTGCTTCGTCGGGAAAGAGTTCCGTCGCATCTCAAGAGGAGGCCCTCTCAACAGGAACGGCGAGAGGAACTCCAGGGTCGTGCCACCATTCCAAGAGTCCCCCAGATGTCTCAGTCCATTCCAGAGGAACCTCTTTTCCCTTCACCGGCTCGTCTTTCACGCCGAGGATCGACTCACACCAAGGTGGCACGTGGCACAGCCCTGTGGGAAAGCCTCGTGGGAAAGCCTCGAGGGACAGCCTCGAGGGAAAGCCACAGATCCCTTGATCCACGTGACAGAAAGCGTGACACTACTGCTGCAGCTCGGGAGGAAAGCGCACGTGCATGCCCCCACTCGAGACGAGGCCTGACTCCCCTGGGGAGACTCAGAAGCACCCCAAGATCCATGGCAACACAGGAGAGGAATCCTCAGGTTCCGGCCCCGACTCCACACAAGGACTGAGGCCCCGGCATGGACGGGAGAGGAATCCCGAGAGGTCCCCTAGCAACTCGCATGGGGACTGGCCTTTCCTGAGGCCACCAGAGCGGGTCCCTGAGGTCCCCGTCGTAACTCGAGAAGACCTGCCGCAACTCGAGAAAATCCAGGAGATTCTCCCCTCCAGGCGAGATGAGGCCCATTTCCGCTGAGGCGTCTCGAGGCTGATCACACCTCACCTCTGGAACTTGGAAAGGGTCCTTCACACCCTTGCTGCAAATCAAGAAGTTCCCCGACATACCCGTCTCCACTCGAGAGGAGTCACGAGGGTCCCGCGCACATCCAGAGGAGCCCCGTTTCCGCCTCGTAGCTCGAGATGAGGGATCCTTTCCCTGCTTCGTCGGGAAAGAGTTCCCGGCGTTCCCGTCGCATCTCAAGCGGAGGCCCTCTCAACAGGAACGGCGAGAGGAACTCCAGGGTCGTGCCACCTTTCCAAGAGTCCCCCAGATGTCTCAGTCCATTCCAGAGGAACCTCTTTTCCCTTCACCGGCTCGACTTTCACGCCGAGGATCGACTCACACCAAGGTGGCACGTGGCACAGCCCTGTGGGAAAGCCTCGTGGCAAAGCCTCGAGGGACAGCCTCGAGGGAAAGCCACAGATCCCTTGATCCACGTGACAGGAAGCGTGACACTACTGCTGCAGCTCGGGAGGAAAGCGCACGTGCATGCCCCCACTCGAGACGAGGCCTGACTCCCCTGGGGAGACTCAGAAGCACCCCAAGATCCATGGCAACACTGGAGAGGAATCCTCAGGTTCCGGCCCCGACTCCACACAAGGACTGAGGCCCCGGCATGGACGGGAGAGGAATCCCGAGAGGTCCCCTAGCAACTCGCATGGGGACTGGCCTTTCCTGAGGCCACCAGAGCGGGTCCCTGAGGTCCCCGTCGTAACTCGAGAAGACCTGCCGCAACTCGAGAAAATCCAGGAGGTTCTCCCCTCCAGGCGAGATGAGGCCCATTTCCGCTGAAGCATCTCGAGGCTGATCACACCTCCCCTCTGGAACTTCGAAAGGGTCCTTCACACCCTTGGTGCAAATCAAGAAGTTCCCCGACCTAGCCGTCTCCACTCGAGAGGAATCACGAGGGTCCCGCCCACATCCAGAGGAGCCCCGTTTCCGCCTCGTAGCTCGAGATGAGGGATCCTTTCCCTGCTTCGTCGGGAAAGAGTTCCCGGCGTTCCCGTCGCATCTCAAGAGGAGGCCCTCTCAACAGGAACGGCGAGAGGGACTCCAGGGTCGTGCCACCATTCCAAGAGTCCCCCAGATGTCTCAGTCCATTCCAGAGGAAACTCTTTTCCCTTCACCGGCTCGTCTTTCACGCCGAGGATCGACTCACACCAAGGTGGCACGTGGCACAGCCCTGTGGGAAAGCCTCGTGGGAAAGCCTCAAGGGACAGCCTCGAGGGAAAGCCACAGATCCCTTGATCCACGTGACAGGAAGCGTGACACTACTGCTGCAGCTCGGGAGGAAAGCGCACGTGCATGCCCCCACTCGAGACAAGGCCTGACTCCCCTGGGGAGACTCAGAAGCACCCCAAGATCCATGGCAACACTGGAGAGGAATCCTCAGGTTCCGGCCCCGACTCCACACAAGGACTGAGGCCCCGGCATGGACGGGAGAGGAATCCCGAGAGGTCCCCTAGCAACTCGCATGGGGACTGGCCTTTCCTGAGGCCACCAGAGCGGGTCCCTGAGGTCCCCGTCGTAACTCGAGAAGACCTGCCGCAACTCGAGAAAATCCAGGAGGTTCTCCCCTCCAGGCGAGATGAGGCCCATTTCCGCTGAGGCGTCTCGAGGCTGATCACACCTCGCCTCTGGAACTTCGAAAGGGTCCTTCACACCCTTGGTGCAAATCAAGAAGTTCCCCGACATACCCGTCTACACTCGAGAGGAATCACGAGGGTCCCGCCCACATCCAGAGGAGACCCGTTTCCGCCTCGTAGCTCGAGATGAGGGATCCTTTCCCTGCTTCGTCAGGAAAGAGTTCCCGGCGTTCCCGTCGCATCTCAAGAGGAGGCCCTCTCAACAGGAACGGCGAGAGGGACTCCAGGGTCGTGCCACCATTCCAAGAGTCCCCCAGATGTCTCATTCCATTCCAGAGGAACCTCTTTTCCCTTCACCGGCTCGTCTTTCACGCCGAGGATCGACTCACACCAAGGTGGCACGTGGCACAGCCCTGTGGGAAAGCCTCGTGGGAAAGCCTCGAGGGACAGCCTCGAGGGAAAGCCACAGATCCCTTGATCCACGTGACAGGAAGCGTGACACTACTGCTGCAGCTCGGGAGGAAAGCGCACGTGCATGCCCCCACTCGAGACGAGGCCTGACTCCCCTGGGGAGACTCAGAAGCACCCCAAGATCCATGGCAACACTGCAGAGGAATCCTCAGGTTCCGGCCCCGACTCCACACAAGGACTGAGGCCCCGGCATGGACGGGAGAGGAATCCCGAGAGGTCCCCTTGCAACTCGCATGGGGACTGGCCTTTCCTGAGGCCACCAGAGCGGGTCCCTGAGGTCCCCGTCGTAACTCGAGAAGACGTGCCGCAACTCGAGAAAATCCAGGAGGTTCTCCCCTCCAGGCGAGATGAGGCCCATTTCCGCTGAGGCGTCTCGAGGCTGATCACACCTCACCTCTGGAACTTTGAAAGGGTCCTTCACACCCTTGGTGCAAATCAAGAAGTTCCCCGACATACCTGTCTCCACTCGAGAGAAATCACGAGGGTCCCGCCCACATCCAGAGGAGCCCCGTTTCCGCCTCGTAGCTCGAGATGTGGGATCCTTTCCCTGCTTCGTCGGGAAAGAGTTCCCGGCGTTCCCGTCGCATCTCAAGAGGAGGCCCTCTCAACAGGAACGGCGAGAGGAACTCCAGGGTCGTGCCACCATTCCAAGAGTCCCCCAGATGTCTCAGTCCATTCCAGAGGAACCTCTTTTCCCTTCACCGGCTCGTCTTTCACGCCGAGGATCGACTCACAGCAAGGTGGCACGTGGCACAGCCCTGTGGGAAAGCCTCGTGGGAAAGCCTCGAGGGACAGCCTCGAGGGAAAGCCACAGATCCCTTGATCCACGTGACAGGAAGCGTGACACTACTGCTGCAGCTCGGGAGGAAAGCGCACGTGCATGCCCCCACTCGAGACGAGGCCTGACTCCCCTGGGGAGACTCAGAAGCACCCCAGGATCCATGGCAACACTGCAGAGGAATCCTCAGGTTCCGGACCCGACTCCACACAAGGACTGAGGCCCCGGCATGGACGTGAGAGGAATCCCGAGAGGTCCCTTAGCAACTCGCATGGGGACTGGCCTTTCCTGAGGCCACCAGAGCGGGTCCCTGAGGTCCCCTTCGTAACTCGAGAAGACCTGCCGCAACTCGAGAAAATCCAGGAGGTTCTCCCCTCCAGGCGAGATGAGGCCCATTTCCACTGAGGCGTCTCGAGGCTGATCACACCTCACCTCTGGAACTTTGAAAGGGTCCTTCACACCCTTGGTGCAAATCAAGAAGTTCCCCGACATACCCGTCTCCACTCGAGAGGAATCACGAGGGTCCCGCCCACATCCAGAGGAGCCCCGTTTCCGCCTCGTAGCTCGAGATGAGGGATCCTTTCCCTGCTTCGTCGGGAAAGAGTTCCCGGCGTTCCCGTCGCATCTCAAGAGGAGGCCCTCTCAACAGGAACGGCGAGAGGAACTCCAGGGTCGTGCCACCATTCCAAGAGTCCCCCAGATGTCTCAGTCCATTCCAGAGGAACCTCTTTTCCCTTCACCGGCTCGTCTTTCACGCCGAGGATCGACTCACACCAAGGTGGCACGTGGCACAGCCCTGTGGGAAAGCCTCGTGGGAAAGCCTCGAGGGACAGCCTCGAGGGAAAGCCACAGATCCCTTGATCCACGTGACAGAAAGCGTGACACTACTGCTGCAGCTCGGGAGGAAAGCGCACGTGCATGCCCCCACTCGAGACGAGGCCTGACTCCCCTGGGGAGACTCAGAAGCACCCCAAGATCCATGGCAACACAGGAGAGGAATCCTCAGGTTCCGGCCCCGACTCCACACAAGGACTGAGGCCCCGGCATGGACGGGAGAGGAATCCCGAGAGGTCCCCTAGCAACTCGCATGGGGACTGGCCTTTCCTGAGGCCACCAGAGCGGGTCCCTGAGGTCCCCGTCGTAACTCGAGAAGACCTGCCGCAACTCGAGAAAATCCAGGAGATTCTCCCCTCCAGGCGAGATGAGGCCCATTTCCGCTGAGGCGTCTCGAGGCTGATCACACCTCACCTCTGGAACTTGGAAAGGGTCCTTCACACCCTTGCTGCAAATCAAGAAGTTCCCCGACATACCCGTCTCCACTCGAGAGGAGTCACGAGGGTCCCGCGCACATCCAGAGGAGCCCCGTTTCCGCCTCGTAGCTCGAGATGAGGGATCCTTTCCCTGCTTCGTCGGGAAAGAGTTCCCGGCGTTCCCGTCGCATCTCAAGCGGAGGCCCTCTCAACAGGAACGGCGAGAGGAACTCCAGGGTCGTGCCACCTTTCCAAGAGTCCCCCAGATGTCTCAGTCCATTCCAGAGGAACCTCTTTTCCCTTCACCGGCTCGACTTTCACGCCGAGGATCGACTCACACCAAGGTGGCACGTGGCACAGCCCTGTGGGAAAGCCTCGTGGCAAAGCCTCGAGGGACAGCCTCGAGGGAAAGCCACAGATCCCTTGATCCACGTGACAGGAAGCGTGACACTACTGCTGCAGCTCGGGAGGAAAGCGCACGTGCATGCCCCCACTCGAGACGAGGCCTGACTCCCCTGGGGAGACTCAGAAGCACCCCAAGATCCATGGCAACACTGGAGAGGAATCCTCAGGTTCCGGCCCCGACTCCACACAAGGACTGAGGCCCCGGCATGGACGGGAGAGGAATCCCGAGAGGTCCCCTAGCAACTCGCATGGGGACTGGCCTTTCCTGAGGCCACCAGAGCGGGTCCCTGAGGTCCCCGTCGTAACTCGAGAAGACCTGCCGCAACTCGAGAAAATCCAGGAGGTTCTCCCCTCCAGGCGAGATGAGGCCCATTTCCGCTGAAGCATCTCGAGGCTGATCACACCTCCCCTCTGGAACTTCGAAAGGGTCCTTCACACCCTTGGTGCAAATCAAGAAGTTCCCCGACCTAGCCGTCTCCACTCGAGAGGAATCACGAGGGTCCCGCCCACATCCAGAGGAGCCCCGTTTCCGCCTCGTAGCTCGAGATGAGGGATCCTTTCCCTGCTTCGTCGGGAAAGAGTTCCCGGCGTTCCCGTCGCATCTCAAGAGGAGGCCCTCTCAACAGGAACGGCGAGAGGGACTCCAGGGTCGTGCCACCATTCCAAGAGTCCCCCAGATGTCTCAGTCCATTCCAGAGGAAACTCTTTTCCCTTCACCGGCTCGTCTTTCACGCCGAGGATCGACTCACACCAAGGTGGCACGTGGCACAGCCCTGTGGGAAAGCCTCGTGGGAAAGCCTCAAGGGACAGCCTCGAGGGAAAGCCACAGATCCCTTGATCCACGTGACAGGAAGCGTGACACTACTGCTGCAGCTCGGGAGGAAAGCGCACGTGCATGCCCCCACTCGAGACAAGGCCTGACTCCCCTGGGGAGACTCAGAAGCACCCCAAGATCCATGGCAACACTGGAGAGGAATCCTCAGGTTCCGGCCCCGACTCCACACAAGGACTGAGGCCCCGGCATGGACGGGAGAGGAATCCCGAGAGGTCCCCTAGCAACTCGCATGGGGACTGGCCTTTCCTGAGGCCACCAGAGCGGGTCCCTGAGGTCCCCGTCGTAACTCGAGAAGACCTGCCGCAACTCGAGAAAATCCAGGAGGTTCTCCCCTCCAGGCGAGATGAGGCCCATTTCCGCTGAGGCGTCTCGAGGCTGATCACACCTCGCCTCTGGAACTTCGAAAGGGTCCTTCACACCCTTGGTGCAAATCAAGAAGTTCCCCGACATACCCGTCTACACTCGAGAGGAATCACGAGGGTCCCGCCCACATCCAGAGGAGACCCGTTTCCGCCTCGTAGCTCGAGATGAGGGATCCTTTCCCTGCTTCGTCAGGAAAGAGTTCCCGGCGTTCCCGTCGCATCTCAAGAGGAGGCCCTCTCAACAGGAACGGCGAGAGGGACTCCAGGGTCGTGCCACCATTCCAAGAGTCCCCCAGATGTCTCAGTCCATTCCAGAGGAACCTCTTTTCCCTTCACCGGCTCGTCTTTCACGCCGAGGATCGACTCACACCAAGGTGGCACGTGGCACAGCCCTGTGGGAAAGCCTCGTGGGAAAGCCTCGAGGGACAGCCTCGAGGGAAAGCCACAGATCCCTTGATCCACGTGACAGGAAGCGTGACACTACTGCTGCAGCTCGGGAGGAAAGCGCACGTGCATGCCCCCACTCGAGACGAGGCCTGACTCCCCTGGGGAGACTCAGAAGCACCCCAAGATCCATGGCAACACTGCAGAGGAATCCTCAGGTTCCGGCCCCGACTCCACACAAGGACTGAGGCCCCGGCATGGACGGGAGAGGAATCCCGAGAGGTCCCCTTGCAACTCGCATGGGGACTGGCCTTTCCTGAGGCCACCAGAGCGGGTCCCTGAGGTCCCCGTCGTAACTCGAGAAGACGTGCCGCAACTCGAGAAAATCCAGGAGGTTCTCCCCTCCAGGCGAGATGAGGCCCATTTCCGCTGAGGCGTCTCGAGGCTGATCACACCTCACCTCTGGAACTTTGAAAGGGTCCTTCACACCCTTGGTGCAAATCAAGAAGTTCCCCGACATACCTGTCTCCACTCGAGAGAAATCACGAGGGTCCCGCCCACATCCAGAGGAGCCCCGTTTCCGCCTCGTAGCTCAAGATGTGGGATCCTTTCCCTGCTTCGTCGGGAAAGAGTTCCCGGCGTTCCCGTCGCATCTCAAGAGGAGGCCCTCTCAACAGGAACGGCGAGAGGAACTCCAGGGTCGTGCCACCATTCCAAGAGTCCCCCAGATGTCTCAGTCCATTCCAGAGGAACCTCTTTTCCCTTCACCGGCTCGTCTTTCACGCCGAGGATCGACTCACAGCAAGGTGGCACGTGGCACAGCCCTGTGGGAAAGCCTCGTGGGAAAGCCTCGAGGGACAGCCTCGAGGGAAAGCCACAGATCCCTTGATCCACGTGACAGGAAGCGTGACACTACTGCTGCAGCTCGGGAGGAAAGCGCACGTGCATGCCCCCACTCGAGACGAGGCCTGACTCCCCTGGGGAGACTCAGAAGCACCCCAGGATCCATGGCAACACTGCAGAGGAATCCTCAGGTTCCGGACCCGACTCCACACAAGGACTGAGGCCCCGGCATGGACGTGAGAGGAATCCCGAGAGGTCCCTTAGCAACTCGCATGGGGACTGGCCTTTCCTGAGGCCACCAGAGCGGGTCCCTGAGGTCCCCTTCGTAACTCGAGAAGACCTGCCGCAACTCGAGAAAATCCAGGAGGTTCTCCCCTCCAGGCGAGATGAGGCCCATTTCCACTGAGGCGTCTCGAGGCTGATCACACCTCACCTCTGGAACTTTGAAAGGGTCCTTCACACCCTTGGTGCAAATCAAGAAGTTCCCCGACATACCCGTCTCCACTCGAGAGGAATCACGAGGGTCCCGCCCACATCCAGAGGAGCCCCGTTTCCGCCTCGTAGCTCGAGATGAGGGATCCTTTCCCTGCTTCGTCGGGAAAGAGTTCCCGGCGTTCCCGTCGCATCTCAAGAGGAGGCCCTCTCAACAGGAACGGCGAGAGGAACTCCAGGGTCGTGCCACCTTTCCAAGAGTCCCCCAGATGTCTCAGTCCATTCCAGAGGAACCTCTTTTCCCTTCACCGGCTCGACTTTCACGCCGAGGATCGACTCACACCAAGGTGGCACGTGGCACAGCCCTGTGGGAAAGCCTCGTGGCAAAGCCTCGAGGGACAGCCTCGAGGGAAAGCCACAGATCCCTTGATCCACGTGACAGGAAGCGTGACACTACTGCTGCAGCTCGGGAGGAAAGCGCACGTGCATGCCCCCACTCGAGACGAGGCCTGACTCCCCTGGGGAGACTCAGAAGCACCCCAAGATCCATGGCAACACTGGAGAGGAATCCTCAGGTTCCGGCCCCGACTCCACACAAGGACTGAGGCCCCGGCATGGACGGGAGAGGAATCCCGAGAGGTCCCCTAGCAACTCGCATGGGGACTGGCCTTTCCTGAGGCCACCAGAGCGGGTCCCTGAGGTCCCCGTCGTAACTCGAGAAGACCTGCCGCAACTCGAGAAAATCCAGGAGGTTCTCCCCTCCAGGCGAGATGAGGCCCATTTCCGCTGAAGCATCTCGAGGCTGATCACACCTCCCCTCTGGAACTTCGAAAGGGTCCTTCACACCCTTGGTGCAAATCAAGAAGTTCCCCGACCTAGCCGTCTCCACTCGAGAGGAATCACGAGGGTCCCGCCCACATCCAGAGGAGCCCCGTTTCCGCCTCGTAGCTCGAGATGAGGGATCCTTTCCCTGCTTCGTCGGGAAAGAGTTCCCGGCGTTCCCGTCGCATCTCAAGAGGAGGCCCTCTCAACAGGAACGGCGAGAGGGACTCCAGGGTCGTGCCACCATTCCAAGAGTCCCCCAGATGTCTCAGTCCATTCCAGAGGAAACTCTTTTCCCTTCACCGGCTCGTCTTTCACGCCGAGGATCGACTCACACCAAGGTGGCACGTGGCACAGCCCTGTGGGAAAGCCTCGTGGGAAAGCCTCAAGGGACAGCCTCGAGGGAAAGCCACAGATCCCTTGATCCACGTGACAGGAAGCGTGACACTACTGCTGCAGCTCGGGAGGAAAGCGCACGTGCATGCCCCCACTCGAGACAAGGCCTGACTCCCCTGGGGAGACTCAGAAGCACCCCAAGATCCATGGCAACACTGGAGAGGAATCCTCAGGTTCCGGCCCCGACTCCACACAAGGACTGAGGCCCCGGCATGGACGGGAGAGGAATCCCGAGAGGTCCCCTAGCAACTCGCATGGGGACTGGCCTTTCCTGAGGCCACCAGAGCGGGTCCCTGAGGTCCCCGTCGTAACTCGAGAAGACCTGCCGCAACTCGAGAAAATCCAGGAGGTTCTCCCCTCCAGGCGAGATGAGGCCCATTTCCGCTGAGGCGTCTCGAGGCTGATCACACCTCGCCTCTGGAACTTCGAAAGGGTCCTTCACACCCTTGGTGCAAATCAAGAAGTTCCCCGACATACCCGTCTACACTCGAGAGGAATCACGAGGGTCCCGCCCACATCCAGAGGAGACCCGTTTCCGCCTCGTAGCTCGAGATGAGGGATCCTTTCCCTGCTTCGTCGGGAAAGAGTTCCCGGCGTTCCCGTCGCATCTCAAGAGGAGGCCCTCTCAACAGGAACGGCGAGAGGGACTCCAGGGTCGTGCCACCATTCCAAGAGTCCCCCAGATGTCTCAGTCCATTCCAGAGGAACCTCTTTTCCCTTCACCGGCTCGTCTTTCACGCCGAGGATCGACTCACACCAAGGTGGCACGTGGCACAGCCCTGTGGGAAAGCCTCGTGGGAAAGCCTCGAGGGACAGCCTCGAGGGAAAGCCACAGATCCCTTGATCCACGTGACAGGAAGCGTGACACTACTGCTGCAGCTCGGGAGGAAAGCGCACGTGCATGCCCCCACTCGAGACGAGGCCTGACTCCCCTGGGGAGACTCAGAAGCACCCCAAGATCCATGGCAACACTGCAGAGGAATCCTCAGGTTCCGGCCCCGACTCCACACAAGGACTGAGGCCCCGGCATGGACGGGAGAGGAATCCCGAGAGGTCCCCTTGCAACTCGCATGGGGACTGGCCTTTCCTGAGGCCACCAGAGCGGGTCCCTGAGGTCCCCGTCGTAACTCGAGAAGACGTGCCGCAACTCGAGAAAATCCAGGAGGTTCTCCCCTCCAGGCGAGATGAGGCCCATTTCCGCTGAGGCGTCTCGAGGCTGATCACACCTCACCTCTGGAACTTTGAAAGGGTCCTTCACACCCTTGGTGCAAATCAAGAAGTTCCCCGACATACCTGTCTCCACTCGAGAGAAATCACGAGGGTCCCGCCCACATCCAGAGGAGCCCCGTTTCCGCCTCGTAGCTCGAGATGTGGGATCCTTTCCCTGCTTCGTCGGGAAAGAGTTCCCGGCGTTCCCGTCGCATCTCAAGAGGAGGCCCTCTCAACAGGAACGGCGAGAGGAACTCCAGGGTCGTGCCACCATTCCAAGAGTCCCCCAGATGTCTCAGTCCATTCCAGAGGAACCTCTTTTCCCTTCACCGGCTCGTCTTTCACGCCGAGGATCGACTCACAGCAAGGTGGCACGTGGCACAGCCCTGTGGGAAAGCCTCGTGGGAAAGCCTCGAGGGACAGCCTCGAGGGAAAGCCACAGATCCCTTGATCCACGTGACAGGAAGCGTGACACTACTGCTGCAGCTCGGGAGGAAAGCGCACGTGCATGCCCCCACTCGAGACGAGGCCTGACTCCCCTGGGGAGACTCAGAAGCACCCCAGGATCCATGGCAACACTGCAGAGGAATCCTCAGGTTCCGGACCCGACTCCACACAAGGACTGAGGCCCCGGCATGGACGTGAGAGGAATCCCGAGAGGTCCCTTAGCAACTCGCATGGGGACTGGCCTTTCCTGAGGCCACCAGAGCGGGTCCCTGAGGTCCCCTTCGTAACTCGAGAAGACCTGCCGCAACTCGAGAAAATCCAGGAGGTTCTCCCCTCCAGGCGAGATGAGGCCCATTTCCACTGAGGCGTCTCGAGGCTGATCACACCTCACCTCTGGAACTTTGAAAGGGTCCTTCACACCCTTGGTGCAAATCAAGAAGTTCCCCGACATACCCGTCTCCACTCGAGAGGAATCACGAGGGTCCCGCCCACATCCAGAGGAGCCCCGTTTCCGCCTCGTAGCTCGAGATGAGGGATCCTTTCCCTGCTTCGTCGGGAAAGAGTTCCCGGCGTTCCCGTCGCATCTCAAGAGGAGGCCCTCTCAACAGGAACGGCGAGAGGAACTCCAGGGTCGTGCCACCATTCCAAGAGTCCCCCAGATGTCTCAGTCCATTCCAGAGGAACCTCTTTTCCCTTCACCGGCTCGTCTTTCACGCCGAGGATCGACTCACACCAAGGTGGCACGTGGCACAGCCCTGTGGGAAAGGCTCGCGGGAAAGCCTCGAGGGACAGCCTCGAGGGAAAGCCACAGATCCCTTGATCCACGTGACAGGAAGCGTGACACTACTGCTGCAGCTCGGGAGGAAAGCGCACGTGCATGTCCCCACTCGAGACGAGGCCTGACTCCCCTGGGGAGACACAGAAGCACCCCAAGATCCATGGCAACACTGGAGAGGAATCCTCAGGTTCCGGCCCCGACTCCTCACAAGGACTGAGGCCCCGGCATGGACGGGAGAGGAATCCCGAGAGGTCCCCTAGCAACTCGCATGGGGACTGGCCTTTCCTGAGGCCAACAGAGCGGGTCCCTGAGGTCCCCGTCGTAACTCGAGAAGACCTGCCGCAACTGGAGAAAATCCAGGAGGTTCTCCCCTCCAGGCGAGATGAGGCCCATTTCCGCTGAGGCGTCTCGAGGCTGATCTCACCTCCCCTCTGGAACTTCGAAAGGGTCCTTCATACCCTTGGTGCAAATCAAGAAGTTCCCCGACATAGCCGTCTCCACTCGAGAGGAATCACGAGGGTCCCGCCCACATCCAGAGGAGCCCCGTTTCCGCCTCGTAGCTCGAGATGAGGGATCCTTTCCCTGCTTCGTCGGGAAAGAGTTCCGTCGCATCTCAAGAGGAGGCCCTCTCAACAGGAACGGCGAGAGGAACTCCAGGGTCGTGCCACCATTCCAAGAGTCCCCCAGATGTCTCAGTCCATTCCAGAGGAACCTCTTTTCCCTTCACCGGCTCGTCTTTCACGCCGAGGATCGACTCACACCAAGGTGGCACGTGGCACAGCCCTGTGGGAAAGCCTCGTGGGAAAGCCTCGAGGGACAGCCTCGAGGGAAAGCCACAGATCCCTTGATCCACGTGACAGAAAGCGTGACACTACTGCTGCAGCTCGGGAGGAAAGCGCACGTGCATGCCCCCACTCGAGACGAGGCCTGACTCCCCTGGGGAGACTCAGAAGCACCCCAAGATCCATGGCAACACAGGAGAGGAATCCTCAGGTTCCGGCCCCGACTCCACACAAGGACTGAGGCCCCGGCATGGACGGGAGAGGAATCCCGAGAGGTCCCCTAGCAACTCGCATGGGGACTGGCCTTTCCTGAGGCCACCAGAGCGGGTCCCTGAGGTCCCCGTCGTAACTCGAGAAGACCTGCCGCAACTCGAGAAAATCCAGGAGATTCTCCCCTCCAGGCGAGATGAGGCCCATTTCCGCTGAGGCGTCTCGAGGCTGATCACACCTCACCTCTGGAACTTGGAAAGGGTCCTTCACACCCTTGCTGCAAATCAAGAAGTTCCCCGACATACCCGTCTCCACTCGAGAGGAGTCACGAGGGTCCCGCGCACATCCAGAGGAGCCCCGTTTCCGCCTCGTAGCTCGAGATGAGGGATCCTTTCCCTGCTTCGTCGGGAAAGAGTTCCCGGCGTTCCCGTCGCATCTCAAGCGGAGGCCCTCTCAACAGGAACGGCGAGAGGAACTCCAGGGTCGTGCCACCTTTCCAAGAGTCCCCCAGATGTCTCAGTCCATTCCAGAAGAACCTCTTTTCCCTTCACCGGCTCGTCTTTCACGCCGAGGATCGACTCACACCAAGGTGGCACGTGGCACAGCCCTGTGGGAAAGCCTCGTGGCAAAGCCTCGAGGGACAGCCTCGAGGGAAAGCCACAGATCCCTTGATCCACGTGACAGGAAGCGTGACACTACTGCTGCAGCTCGGGAGGAAAGCGCACGTGCATGCCCCCACTCGAGACAAGGCCTGACTCCCCTGGGGAGACTCAGAAGCACCCCAAGATCCATGGCAACACTGGAGAGGAATCCTCAGGTTCCGGCCCCGACTCCACACAAGCACTGAGGCCCCGGCATGGACGGGAGAGGAATCCCGAGAGGTCCCCTAGCAACTCGCATGGGGACTGGCCTTTCCTGAGGCCACCAGAGCGGGTCCCTGAGGTCCCCGTCGTAACTCGAGAAGACCTGCCGCAACTCGAGAAAATCCAGGAGGTTCTCCCCTCCAGGCGAGATGAGGCCCATTTCCGCTGAAGCATCTCGAGGCTGATCACACCTCCCCTCTGGAACTTCGAAAGGGTCCTTCACACCCTTGGTGCAAATCAAGAAGTTCCCCGACCTAGCCGTCTCCACTCGAGAGGAATCACGAGGGTCCCGCCCACATCCAGAGGAGCCCCGTTTCCGCCTCGTAGCTCGAGATGAGGGATCCTTTCCCTGCTTCGTCGGGAAAGAGTTCCCGGCGTTCCCGTCGCATCTCAAGAGGAGGCCCTCTCAACAGGAACGGCGAGAGGGACTCCAGGGTCGTGCCACCATTCCAAGAGTCCCCCAGATGTCTCAGTCCATTCCAGAGGAAACTCTTTTCCCTTCACCGGCTCGTCTTTCACGCCGAGGATCGACTCACACCAAGGTGGCACGTGGCACAGCCCTGTGGGAAAGCCTCGTGGGAAAGCCTCAAGGGACAGCCTCGAGGGAAAGCCACAGATCCCTTGATCCACGTGACAGGAAGCGTGACACTACTGCTGCAGCTCGGGAGGAAAGCGCACGTGCATGCCCCCACACGAGACAAGGCCTGACTCCCCTGGGGAGACTCAGAAGCACCCCAAGATCCATGGCAACACTGGAGAGGAATCCTCAGGTTCCGGCCCCGACTCCACACAAGGACTGAGGCACCGGCATGGACGGGAGAGGAATCCCGAGAGGTCCCCTAGCAACTCGCATGGGGACTGGCCTTTCCTGAGGCCACCAGAGCGGGTCCCTGAGGTCCCCGTCGTAACTCGAGAAGACCTGCCGCAACTCGAGAAAATCCAGGAGGTTCTCCCCTCCAGGCGAGATGAGGCCCATTTCCGCTGAGGCGTCTCGAGGCTGATCACACCTCGCCTCTGGAACTTCGAAAGGGTCCTTCACACCCTTGGTGCAAATCAAGAAGTTCCCCGACATACCCGTCTACACTCGAGAGGAATCACGAGGGTCCCGCCCACATCCAGAGGAGACCCGTTTCCGCCTCGTAGCTCGAGATGAGGGATCCTTTCCCTGATTCGTCAGGAAAGAGTTCCTGGCGTTCCCGTCGCATCTCAAGAGGAGGCCCTCTCAACAGGAACGGCGAGAGGGACTCCAGGGTCGTGAAACCATTCCAAGAGTCCCCCAGATGTCTCAGTCCATTCCAGAGGAACCTCTTTTCCCTTCACCGGCTCGTCTTTCACGCCGAGGATCGACTCACACCAAGGTGGCACGTGGCACAGCCCTGTGGGAAAGCCTCGTGGGAAAGCCTCGAGGGACAGCCTCGAGGGAAAGCCACAGATCCCTTGATCCACGTGACAGGAAGCGTGACACTACTGCTGCAGCTCGGGAGGAAAGCGCACGTGCATGCCCCCACTCGAGACGAGGCCTGACTCCCCTAGGGAGACTCAGAAGCACCCCAAGATACATGGCAACACTGGAGAGGAATCCTCAGGTTCCGGTCCCGACTCCACACAAGGACTGAGGCCCCGGCATGGACGGGAGAGGAATCCCGAGAGGTCCCCTAGCAACTCGCATGGGGACTGGCCTTTCCTGAGGCCACCAGAGCGGGTCCCTGAGGTCCCCGTCGTAACTCGAGAAGACCTGCCGCAACTCGAGAAAATCCAGGAGGTTCTCCCCTCCAGGCGAGATGAGGCCCATTTCCGCTGAGGTGTCTCGAGGCTGATCACACCTCCCCTCTGGAACTTCGAAAGGGTCCTTCACACCCTTGGTGCAAATCAAGAAGTTCCCCGACATACCCGTCTCCACTCGAGAGGAATCACGAGGGTCCCGCCCACATCCAGAGGAGACCGTTTCCGCCTCGTAGCTCGAGATGAGGGATCCTTTCCCTGCTTCGTCGGGAAAGAGTTCCCGGCGTTCCCGTCGCATCTCAAGAGGAGGCCCTCTCAACAGGAACGGCGAGAGGAACTCCAGGGTCGTGCCACCATTCCAAGAGTCCCCCAGATGTCTCAGTCCATTCCAGAGGAACCTCTTTTCCCTTCACCGGCTCGTCTTTCACGCCGAGGATCGACTCACACCAAGGTGGCACGTGGCACAGCCCTGTGGGAAAGCCTCGTGGGAAAGCCTCGAGGGACAGCCTCGAGGGAAAGCCACAGATCCCTTGATCCACGTGACAGGAAGCGTGACACTACTGCTGCAGCTCGGGAGGAAAGCGCACGTGCATGCCCCCACTCGAGACGAGGCCTGACTCCCCTGGGGAGACTCAGAAGCACCCCAAGATCCATGGCAACACTGCAGAGGAATCCTCAGGTTCCGGCCCCGACTCCACACAAGGACTGACGCCCCGGCATGGACGGGAGAGGAATCCCGAGAGGTCCCCTAGCAACTCGCATGGGGACTGGCCTTTCCTGAGGCCACCAGAGCGGGTCCCTGAGGTCCCCGTCGTAACTCGAGAAGACCTGCCGCAACTGCAGAAAATCCAGGAGGTTCTCCCCTCCAGGCGAGATGAGGCCCATTTCCGCTGAGGCGTCTCGAGGCTGATCACACCTCACCTCTGGAACTTCGAAAGGGTCCTTCACACCCTTGCTGCAAATCAAGAAGTTCCCCGACATACCCGTCTCCACTCGAGAGGAATCACGAGGGTCCCGCCCACATCCAGAGGAGCCCCGTTTCCGCCTCGTAGCTCGAGATGAGGGATCCTTTCCCTGCTTCGTCGGGAAAGAGTTCCCGGCGTTCCCGTCGCATCTCAAGAGGAGGCCCTCTCAACAGGAACGGCGAGAGGAACTCCAGGGTCGTGCCACCATTCCAAGAGTCCCCCAGATGTCTCAGTCCATTCCAGAGGAACCTCTTTTCCCTTCACCGGCTCGTCTTTCACGCCGAGGATCGACTCCCACCAAGGTGGCACGTGGCACAGCCCTGTGGGAAAGCCTCGTGGGAAAGCCTCGAGGGACAGCCTCGAGGGAAAGCCACAGATCCCTTGATCCACGTGACAGGAAGCGTGACACTACTGCTGCAGCTCGGGAGGAAAGCGCACGTGCATGCCCCCACTCGAGACGAGGCCTGACTCCCCTGGGGAGACTCAGAAGCACCCCAAGATCCATGGCAACACTGGAGAGGAATCCTCAGGTTCCGGCCCCGACTCCACACAAGGACTGAGGCCCCGGCATGGACGGGAGAGGAATCCCGAGAGGTACCCTAGCAACTCGCATGGGGACTGGCCTTTCCTGAGGCCACCAGAGCGGGTCCCTGAGGTCCAAGTCGTAACACGAAAAGAACTGCCGCAACTCGAGAAAATCCAGGAGGTTCTCCCCTCCAGGCGAGATGAGGCCCATTTCCGCTGAGGCGTCTCGAGGCTGATCACACCTCACCTCTGGAACTTCGAAAGGGTCCTTCACACCCTTGGTGCAAATCAAGAAGTTCCCCGACCTAGCCGTCTCCACTCGAGAGGAATCACGAGGGTCCCGCCCACATCCAGAGGAGCCCCGTTTCCGCCTCGTAGCTCGAGATGAGGGATCCTTTCCCTGCTTCGTCGGGAAAGAGTTCCCGGCGTTCCCGTCGCATCTCAAGAGGAGGCCCTCTCAACAGGAACGGCGAGAGGAACTCCAGGGTCGTGCCACCATTCCAAGAGTCCCCCAGATGTCTCAGTCCATTAGAGAGGAACCTCTTTTCCCTTCACCGGCTGGTCTTTCACGCCGAGGATCGACTCCCACCAAGGTGGCACGTGGCACAGCCCTGTGGGAAAGCCTCGTGGGAAAGCCTCGAGGGACAGCCTCGAGGAAAAGCCACAGATCCCTTGATCCACGTGACAGGAAGCGTGACACTACTGCTGCAGCTCGGGAGGAAAGCGCACGTGCATGCCCCCACTCGAGACGAGGCCTGACTCCCCTGGGGAGACTCAGAAGCACCCCAAGATCCATGGCAACACTGGAGAGGAATCCTCAGGTTCCAGCCCCGACTCCACACAAGGACTGAGGCCCCGGCATGGATGGGAGAGGAATCCCGAGAGGTCCCCTAGCAACTCGCATGGGGACTGGCCTTTCCTGCGGCCACCAGAACGGGTCCCTGAGGTCCCCGTCGTAACTCGAGAAGACCTGCCGCAACTCGAGAAAATCCAGGAGGTTCTCCCCTCCAGGCGAGATGAGGCCCATTTCCGCTGAGGCGTCTCGAGGCTGATCAAACCTCACCTCTGGAACTTCGAAAGGATCCTTCACACCCTTGGTGCAAATCAAGAAGTTCCCCGACCTAGCCGTCTCCACTCGAGAGGAATCACGAGGGTCCCGCCCACTTCCAGAGGAGCCCCGTTTCCGCCTCGTAGCTCGAGATGAGGGATCCTTTCCCTGCTTCGTCGGGAAAGAGTTCCCGGCGTTCCCGTGGCATCTCAAGAGGAGGCCCTCTCAACAGGAACGGCGAGAGGAACTCCAGGGTCGTGCCACCTTTCCAAGAGTCCCCCAGATGTCTCAGTCCATTCCAGAGGAACCTCTTTTCCCTTCACCGGCTCGTCTTTCACGCCGAGGATCGACTCCCACCAAGGTGGCACGTGGCACAGCCCTGTGGGAAAGCCTCGCGGGAAAGCCTCAAGGGACAGCCTCGAGGGAAAGCAACAGATCCCTTGATCCACGTGACAGGAAGCGTGACACTACTGCTGCAGCTCGGGAGGAAAGCGCACGTGCATGCCCCCACTCGAGACGAGGCCTGAGTCCCCTGGGGAGACTCAGAAGCACCCCAAGATCCATGGCAACACTGGAGAGGAATCCTCAGGTTCCGCCCCCGACTCCACACAAGGACTGAGGCCCCGGCATGGACGGGAGAGGAATCCCGAGAGGTCCCCTAGCAACTCGCATGGGGCCTGGCCTTTCCTGAGGCCACCAGAGCGGGTCCCTGAGGTCCCCGTCGTTACTCGAGAAGACCTGCCGCAACTCGAGAAAATCCAGGAGGTTCTCCCCTCCAGGCGAGATGAGGCCCATTTCCGCTGAGGCGTCTCGAGGCTGATCACACCTCACCTCTGGAACTTCGAAAGGGTCCTTCACACCCTTGGTGCAAATCAAGAAGTTCCCCGACCTAGCCGTCTCCACTCGAGAGGAATCACGAGGGTCCCGCCCACTTCCAGAGGAGCCCCGTTTCCGCCTCGTAGCTCGAGATGAGGGATCCTTTCCCTGCTTCGTCGGGAAAGAGTTCCCGGCGTTCCCGTCGCATCTCAAGAGGAGGCCCTCTCAACAGGAACGGCGAGAGGAACTCCAGGGTCGTGCCACCATTCCAAGAGTCCCCCAGATGTCTCAGTCCATTCCAGAGGAACCTCTTTTCCCTTCACCGGCTCGTCTTTCACGCCGAGGATCGACTCCCACCAACGTGGCACGTGGCACAGCCCTGTGGGAAAGCCTCGTGGGAAAGCCTCGAGGGACAGCCTCGAGGGAAAGCCACAGATCCCTTGATCCACGTGACAGGAAGCGTGACACTACTGCTGCAGCTCGGGAGGAAAGCGCACGTGCATGCCCCCACTCGAGACGAGGCCTGACTCCCCTGGGGAGACTCAGAAGCACCCCAAGATCCATGGCAACACTGGAGAGGAATCCTCAGGTTCCGGCCCCGACTCCACACAAGCACTGAGGCCCCGGCATGGACGGGAGAGGAATCCCGAGAGGTCCCCTAGCAACTCGCATGGGGACTGGCCTTTCCTGAGGCCACCAGAGCGGGTCCCTGAGGTCCCCGTCGTAACTCGAGAAGACCTGCCGCAACTCCAGAAAATCCAGGAGGTTCTCCCCTCCAGGCGAGATGAGGCCCATTTCCGCTGAGGCGTATCGAGGCTGATCACACCTCACCTCTGGAACTTCGAAAGGGTCCTTCACACCCTTGGTGCAAATCAAGAAGTTCCCCGACCTAGCCGTCTCCACTTGAGAGGAATCACGAGGGTCCCGCCCACATCCAGAGGAGCCCCGTTTCCGCCTCGTAGCTCGAGATGAGGGATCCTTTCCCTGCTTCGTCGGGAAAGAGTTCCCGGCGTTCCCGTCGCATCTCAAGAGGAGGCCCTCTCAACAGAACGGCGAGAGGAACTCCAGGGTCGTGCCACCATTCCAAGAGTCCCCCACATGTCTCAGTCCATTCCAGAGGAACCTCTTTTCCCTTCACCGGCTCGTCTTTCACGCCGAGGATCGACTCACACCAAGGTGGCACGTGGCACAGCCCTGTGGGAAAGCCTCGTGGGAAAGCCTAGAGGGACAGCCTCGAGGGAAAGCCACAGATCCCTTGATCCACGTGACAGGAAGCGTGACACTACTGCTGCAGCTCGGGAGGAAAGCGCACGTGCATGCCCCGACTCGAGACGAGGCCTGACTCCCCTGGGGACACTCAGAAGCACCCCAAGATCCATGGCAACACTGGAGATGAATCCTCAGGTTCCGGCCCCGACTCCACACAAGGACTGAGGCCCCGGCATGGACGGGAGAGGAATCCCGAGAGGTCCCCTAGCAACTCGCATGGGGACTGGCCTTTCCTGAGGCCACCAGAGCGGGTCCCTGAGGTCCCCGTCGTAACTCGAGAAGACCTGCCGCAACTGGAGAAAATCCAGGAGGTTCTCCCCTCCAGGCGAGATGAGGCCCATTTCCGTTGAGGCGTCTCGAGGCTGATCACACCTCACCTCTGGAACTTCGCAAGGGTCCTTCACACCCTTGGTGCAAATCAAGAAGTTCCCCGACCTAGCCGTCTCCACTCGAGAGGAATCACGAGGGTCCCGCCCACATCCAGAGGAGCCCCGTTTCCGCCTCGTAGCTCCAGATGAGGGATCCTTTCCCTGCTTCGTCGGGAAAGAGTTCCCGGCGTTCATGTCGCATCTCAAGAGGAGGCCCTCTCAACAGGAACGGCGAGAGGAACTCCAGGGTCGTGCCACCATTCCAAGAGTCCCCCAGATGTCTCAGTCCATTCCAGAGGAAGCTCTTTTCCCTTCACCGGCTCTTCTTTCACGCCGAGGATCGACTCACACCAAGGTGGCACGTGGCACAGCCCTGTGGGAAAGCCTCGTGGGAAAGCCTCGAGGGACAGCCTCGAGGGAAAGCCACAGATCCCTTGATCCACTTGACAGGAAGCGTGACACTACTGCTGCAGCTCGGGAGGAAAGCGCACGTGCATGCCCCCACTCGAGACGAGGCCTGACTCCCCTGGGGAGACTCAGAAGCACCCCACGATCCATGGCAACACTGGAGAGGAATCCTCAGGTTCCGCCCCCGACTCCACACAAGGACTGAGGCCCCGGCATGGACGGGAGAGGAATCCCGAGAGGTCCCCTAGCAACTCGCATGGGGACTGGCCTTTCCGGAGGCCACCAGAGCGGGTCCCTGAGGTCCCCGTCGTAACTCGAGAAGACCTGCCGCAAATCGAGAAAATCCAGGAGGTTCTCCCCTCCAGGCCAGATGAGGCCCATTTCCGTTGAGGCGTCTCGAGGCTGATCACACCTCACCTCTGGAACTTCGCAAGGGTCCTTCACACCCTTGGTGCAAATCAAGAAGTTCCCCGACCTAGCCGTCTCCACTCGAGAGGAATCACGAGGGTCCCGCCCACATCCAGAGGAGCCCCGTTTCCGCCTCGTAGCTCGAGATGAGGGATCCTTTCCCTGCTTCGTCGGGAAAGAGTTCCCGGCGTTCATGTCGCATCTCAAGAGGAGGCCCTCTCAACAGGAACGGCGAGAGGAACTCCAGGGTCGTGCCACCATTCCAAGAGTCCCCCAGATGTCTCAGTCCATTCCAGAGGAAGCTCTTTTCCCTTCACCGGCTCTTCTTTCACGCCGAGGATCGACTCCCACCAAGGTGGCACGTGGCACAGCCCTGTGGGAAAGCCTCGTGGGAAAGCCTCGAGGGACAGCCTCGAGGGAAAGCCACAGATCCCTTGATCCACTTGACAGGAAGCGTGACACTACTGCTGCAGCTCGGGAGGAAAGCGCACGTGCATGCCCCCACTCGAGACGAGGCCTGACTCCCCTGGGGAGACTCAGAAGCACCCCAAGATCCATGGCAACACTGGAGAGGAATCCTCAGGTTCCGCCCCCGACTCCACACAAGGACTGAGGCCCCGGCATGGACGGGAGAGGAATCCCGAGAGGTCCCCTAGCAACTCGCATGGGGACTGGCCTTTCCTGAGGCCACCAGAGCGGGTCCCTGAGGTCCCCGTCGTAACTCGAGAAGACCTGCCGCAACTCGAGAAAATCCAGGAGGTTCTCCCCTCCAGGCGAGATGAGGCCCATTTCCGCTGAGGCGTCTCGAGGCTGATCACACCTCACCTCTGGAACTTCGAAAGGGTCCTTCACACCCTTGGTGCAAATCAAGAAGTTCCCCGACCTAGCCGTCTCCACTCGAGAGGAATCACGAGGGTCCGCCCACATCCAGAGGAGCCCCGTTTCCGCCTCGTAGCTCGAGATGAGGGATCCTTTCCCTGCTTCGTCGGGAAAGAGTTCCCGGCGTTCCCGTCGCATCTCAAGAGGAGGCCCTCTCAACAGGAACGGCGAGAGGAACTCCAGGGTCGTGCCACCATTCCAAGAGTCCCCCAGATGTCTCAGTCCATTCCAGAGGAAGCTCTTTTCCCTTCACCGGCTCTTCTTTCACGCCGAGGATCGACTCACACCAACGTGGCACGTGGCACAGCCCTGTGGGACGTGACTGGATGCGTGATACTACTGCTTCAGCTCGCGAGGACAGCACACGTGCATGGCCCCACTCGAGACGAAGCCTGACTCCCCTGGGAAGACTCAGAGGCACACCAAGATCAATGGCAACACTGGAGTGGAATCGTCAGGTTCCGGCCCCGACTCCACACAAGGTCTTAGGCCCCGGCATGGACGGGAGAGGAATCCAGAGATGGCCCCTAGCAACTCGCATGGGGACTGGCCTTTCCTGAGGCCACCAGAGCGGGTCCCTGAGGTCCCCGTCGTAACTCGAGAAGACCTGCCGCAACTCGAGAAAATCCAGGAGGTTCTCCCCTCCAGGCGAGATGAGGCCCATTTCCGCTGAGGCGTCTCGAGGCTGATCACACCTCACCTCTGGAACTTCGAAAGGGTCCTTCACACCCTTGGTGCAAATCAAGAAGTTCCCCGACCTAGCCGTCTCCACTCGAGAGGAATCACGAGGGTCCCGCCCACATCCAGAGGAGCCCCGTTTCCGCCTCGTAGCTCGAGATGAGGGATCCTTTCCCTGCTTCGTCGGGAAAGAGTTCCCGGCGTTCCCGTCGCATCTCAAGAGGAGGCCCTCTCAACAGGAACGGCGAGAGGAACTCCAGGGTCGTGCCACCTTTCCAAGAGTCCCCCAGATGTCTCAGTCCATTCCAGAGGAACCTCTTTTCCCTTCACCGGCTCGTCTTTCACGCCGAGGATCGACTCCCACCAAGGTGGCACGTGGCACAGCCCTGTGGGAAAGCCTCGTGGGAAAGCCTCGAGGGACAGCCTCGAGGGAAAGCCACAGATCCCTTGATCCACGTGACAGGAAGCGTGACACTACTGCTGCAGCTCGGGAGGAAAGCGCACGTGCATGCCCCCACTCGAGACGAAGCCTGACTCCCCTGGGGAGACTCAGAAGCAACCCAAGATCCATGGCAACACTGGAGAGGAATCCTCAGGTTCCGGCCCCGACTCCACACAAGGACTGAGGCCCCGGCATGGACGGGAGAGGAATCCCGAGAGGTCCCCTAGCAACTCGCATGGGGACTGGCCTTTCCTGAGGCCACCAGAGCGGGTCCCTGAGGTCCCCGTCGTAACTCGAGAAGACCTGCCGCAACTCGAGAAAATCCAGGAGGTTCTCCCCTCCAGGCGAGATGAGGCCCATTTCCGCTGAGGCGTCTCGAGGCTGATCACACCTCACCTCTGGAACTTCGAAAGGGTCCTTCACACCCTTGGTGCAAATCAAGAAGTTCCCCGACCTAGCCGTCTCCACTCGAGAGGAATCACGAGGGTCCCGCCCACTTCCAGAGGAGCCCCGTTTCCGCCTCGTAGCTCGAGATGAGGGATCCTTTCCCTGCTTCGTCGGGAAAGAGTTCCCGGCGTTCCCGTCGCATCTCAAGAGGAGGCCCTCTCAACAGGAACGGCGAGAGGAACTCCAGGGTCGTGCCACCATTCCAAGAGTCCCCGAGATGTCTCAGTCCATTCCAGAGGAACCTCTTTTCCCTTCACCGGCTCGTCTTTCACGCCGAGGATCGACTCCCACCAAGGTGGCACGTGGCACAGCCCTGTGGGAAAGCCTCGTGGGAAAGCCTCGAGGGACAGCCTCGAGGGAAAGCCACAGATCCCTTGATCCACGTGACAGGAAGCGTGACACTACTGCTGCAGCTCGGGAGGAAAGCGCACGTGCATGCCCCCACTCGAGACGAGGCCTGACTCCCCTGGGGAGACTCAGAAGCACCCCAAGATCCATGGCAACACTGGAGAGGAATCCTCAGGTTCCGGCCCCGACTCCACACAAGCACTGAGGCCCCGGCATGGACGGGAGAGGAATCCCGAGAGGTCCCCTAGCAACTCGCATGGGGACTGGCCTTTCCTGAGGCCACCAGAGCGGGTCCCTGAGGTCCCCGTCGTAACTCGAGAAGACCTGCCGCAACTCCAGAAAATCCAGGAGGTTCTCCCCTCCAGGCGAGATGAGGCCCATTTCCGCTGAGGCGTCTCGAGGCTGATCACACCTCCCCTCTGGAACTTCGAAAGGGTCCTTCACACCCTTGGTGCAAATCAAGAAGTTCCCCGACATACCCGTCTCCACTCGAGAGGAATCACGAGGGTCCCGCCCACATCCAGAGGAGCCCCGTTTCCGCCTCGTAGCTCGAGATGAGGGATCCTTTCCCTGCTTCGTCGGGAAAGAGTTCCCGTCGCATCTCAAGAGGAGGCCCTCTCAACAGGAACGGCGAGAGGAACTCCAGGGTCATGCCACCATTCCAAGAGGCCCCCAGATGTCTCAGTCCATTCCAGAGGAACCTCTTTTCCCTTCAAAGGCTCGTCTTTCACGCCGAGGATCGACTCACACCAAGGTGGCACGTGGCACAGCCCTGTGGGAAAGCCTCGTGGGAAAGCCTCGAGGGACAGCCTCGAGGGAAAGCCACAGATCCCTTGATCCACGTGACAGGAAGCGTGACACTACTGCTGCAGCTCGGGAGGAAAGCGCACGTGCATGCCCCCACTCGAGACGAAGCCTGACTCCCCTGGGGAGACTCAGAAGCACCCCAAGATCCATGGCAACACTGGAGAGGAATCCTCAGGTTCCGGCCCCGACTCCACACAAGGACTGAGGCCCCGGCATGGACGGGAGAGGAATCCCGAGAGGTCCCCTAGCAACTCGCATGGGGACTGGCCTTTCCTGAGGCCACCAGAGCGGGTCCCTGAGGTCCCCGTCGTAACTCGAGAAGACCTGCCGCAACTCGAGAAAATCCAGGAGGTTCTCCCCTCCAGGCGAGATGAGGCCCATTTCCGCTGAGGCGTCTCGAGGCTGATCACACCTCACCTCTGGACCTTCGAAAGGGTCCTTCACACCCTTGGTGCAAATCAAGAAGTTCCCCGACCTAGCCGTCTCCACTCGAGAGGAATCACGAGGGTCCCGCCCACATCCAGAGGAGCCCCGTTTCCGCCTCGTAGCTCGATATGAGGGATCCTTTCCCTGCTTCGTCGTGAAAGAGTTCCCGGCGTTCCCGTCGCATCTCAAGAGGAGGCCCTCTCAACAGAACGGCGAGAGGAACTCCAGGGTCGTGCCACCATTCCAAGAGTCCCCCAGATGTCTCAGTCCATTCCAGAGGAAGCTCTTTTCCCTTCACCGGCTCTTCTTTCACGCCGAGGATCGACTCACACCAAGGTGGCACGTGGCACAGCCCTGTGGGAAAGCCTCGTGGGAAAGCCTCGAGGGACAGCCTCGAGGGAAAGCCACAGATCCCTTGATCCACTTGACAGGAAGCGTGACACTACTGCTGCAGCTCGGGAGGAAAGCGCACGTGCATGCCCCCACTCGAGACGAGGCCTGACTCCCCTGAGGAGACTCAGAAGCACCCCAAGATCCATGGCAACACTGGAGAGGAATCCTCAGGTTCCGCCCCCGACTCCACACAAGGACTGAGGCCCCGGCATGGACGGGATAGGAATCCCGAGAGGTCCCCTAGCAACTCGCATGGGGACTGGCCTTTCCTGAGGCCACCAGAGCGGGTCCCTGAGGTCCCCGTCGTAACTCGAGAAGACCTGCCGCAACTCGAGAAAATCCAGGAGGTTCTCCCCTCCAGGCGAGATGAGGCCCATTTCCGCTGAGGCGTCTCGAGGCTGATCACACCTCACCTCTGGAACTTCGAAAGGGTCCTTCACACCCTTGGTGCAAATCAAGAAGTTCCCCGACCTAGCCGTCTCCACTCGAGAGGAATCACGAGGGTCCGCCCACATCCAGAGGAGCCCCGTTTCCGCCTCGTAGCTCGAGATGAGGGATCCTTTCCCTGCTTCGTCGGGAAAGAGTTCCCGGCGTTCCCGTCGCATCTCAAGAGGAGGCCCTCTCAACAGGAACGGCGAGAGGAACTCCAGGGTCGTGCCACCATTCCAAGAGTCCCCCAGATGTCTCAGTCCATTCCAGAGGAAGCTCTTTTCCCTTCACCGGCTCTTCTTTCACGCCGAGGATCGACTCACACCAACGTGGCACGTGGCACAGCCCTGTGGGACGTGACTGGATGCGTGATACTACTGCTTCAGCTCGCGAGGACAGCACACGTGCATGGCCCCACTCGAGACGAGGCCTGACTCCCCTGGGAAGACTCAGAGGCACACCAAGATCAATGGCAACACTGGAGTGGAATCGTCAGGTTCCGGCCCCGACTCCACACAAGGACTGAGGCCCCGGCATGGACGGGAGAGGAATCCCGAGAGGTCCCCTAGCAACTCGCATGGGGACTGGCCTTTCCTGAGGCCACCAGAGCGGGTCCGTGAGGTCCCCGTCGTAACTCGAGAAGACCTGCCGCAACTCGAGAAAATCCAGGAGGTTCTCCCCTCCAGGCGAGATGAGGCCCATTTCCGCTGAGGCGTCTCGAGTCTGATCACACCTCACCTCTGGAACTTCGAAAGGGTCCTTCACACCCTTGGTGCAAATCAAGAAGTTCCCCGACCTAGCCGTCTCCACTCGAGAGGAATCACGAGGGTCCCGCCCACATCCAGAGGAGCCCCGTTTCCGCCTCGTAGCTCGAGATGAGGGATCCTTTCCCTGCTTCGTCGGGAAAGAGTTCCCGTCGCATCTCAAGAGGAGGCCCTCTCAACAGGAACGGCGAGAGGAACTCCAGGGTCGTGCCACCATTCCAAGAGGCCCCCAGATGTCTCAGTCCATTCCAGAGGAACCTCTTTTCCCTTCAAAGGCTCGTCTTTCACGCCGAGGATCGACTCACACCAAGGTGGCACGTGGCACAGCCCTGTGGGAAAGCCTCGTGGGAAAGCCTCGAGGGACAGCCTCGAGGGAAAGCCACAGATCCCTTGATCCACGTGACAGGAAGCGTGACACTACTGCTGCAGCTCGGGAGGAAAGCGCACGTGCATGCCCCCACTCGAGACGAGGCCTGACTCCCCTGGGGAGACTCAGAAGCACCCCAAGATCCATGGCAACACTGGAGAGGAATCCTCAGGTTCCGCCCCCGACTCCACACAAGGACTGAGGCCCCGGCATGGACGGGAGAGGAATCCCGAGAGGTCCCCTAGCAACTCGCATGGGGACTGGCCTTTCCTGAGGCCACCAGAGCGGGTCCCTGAGGTCCCCGTCGTAACTCGAGAAGACCTGCCGCAACTCGAGAAAATCCAGGAGGTTCTCCCCTCCAGGCGAGATGAGGCCCATTTCCGCTGAGGCGTCTCGAGGCTGATCACACCTCCCCTCTGGAACTTCGAAAGGGTCCTTCACACCCTTGGTGCAAATCAAGAAGTTCCCCGACCTAGCCGTCTCCACTCGAGAGGAATCACGAGGGTCCGCCCACATCCAGAGGAGCCCCGTTTCCGCCTCGTAGCTCGAGATGAGGGATCCTTTCCCTGCTTCGTCGGGAAAGAGTTCCCGGCGTTCCCGTCGCATCTCAAGAGGAGGCCCTCTCAACAGGAACGGCGAGAGGAACTCCAGGGTCGTGCCACCATTCCAAGAGTCCCCCAGATGTCTCAGTCCATTCCAGAGGAAGCTCTTTTCCCTTCACCGGCTCTTCTTTCACGCCGAGGATCGACTCACACCAACGTGGCACGTGGCACAGCCCTGTGGGAAAGCCTCGTGGGAAAGCCTGGAGGGAAAGCCTCGAGGGAAAGCCACAGATCCCTTGATCCACGTGACTGGATGCGTGATACTACTGCTTCAGCTCGCGAGGACAGCACACGTGCATGGCCCCACTCGAGACGAGGCCTGACTCCCCTGGGAAGACTCAGAAGCACACCAAGATCAATGGCAACACTGGAGTGGAATCGTCAGGTTCCGGCCCCGACTCCACACAAGGTCTTAGGCCCCGGCATGGACGGGAGAGGAATCCAGAGATGGCCCCTAGCAACTCGCATGGGGACTGGCCTTTCCTGAGGCCACCAGAGCGGGTCCCTGAGGTCCCCGTCGTAACTCGAGAAGACCTGCCGCAACTCGAGAAAATCCAGGAGGTTCTCCCCTCCAGGCGAGATGAGGCCCATTTCCGCTGAGGCGTCTCGAGGCTGATCACACCTCACCTCTGGAACTTCGAAAGGGTCCTTCACACCCTTGGTGCAAATCAAGAAGTTCCCCGACCTAGCCGTCTCCACTCGAGAGGAATCACGAGGGTCCCGCCCACATCCAGAGGAGCCCCGTTTCCGCCTCGTAGCTCGAGATGAGGGATCCTTTCCCTGCTTCGTCGGGAAAGAGTTCCCGGCGTTCCCGTCGCATCTCAAGAGGAGGCCCTCTCAACAGGAACGGCGAGAGGAACTCCAGGGTCGTGCCACCTTTCCAAGAGTCCCCCAGATGTCTCAGTCCATTCCAGAGGAACCTCTTTTCCCTTCACCGGCTCGTCTTTCACGCCGAGGATCGACTCCCACCAAGGTGGCACGTGGCACAGCCCTGTGGGAAAGCCTCGTGGGAAAGCCTCGAGGGACAGCCTCGAGGGAAAGCCACAGATCCCTTGATCCACGTGACAGGAAGCGTGACACTACTGCTGCAGCTCGGGAGGAAAGCGCACGTGCATGCCCCCACTCGAGACGAGGCCTGACTCCCCTGGGGAGACTCAGAAGCACCCCAAGATCCATGGCAACACTGGAGAGGAATCCTCAGGTTCCGGCCCCGACTCCACACAAGGACTGAGGCCCCGGCATGGACGGGAGAGGAATCCCGAGAGGTCCCCTAGCAACTCGCATGGGGACTGGCCTTTCCTGAGGCCACCAGAGCGGGTCCCTGAGGTCCCCGTCGTAACTCGAGAAGACCTGCCGCAACTCGAGAAAATCCAGGAGGTTCTCCCCTCCAGGCGAGATGAGGCCCATTTCCGCTGAGGCGTCTCGAGGCTGATCACACCTCCCCTCTGGAACTTCGAAAGGGTCCTTCACACCCTTGGTGCAAATCAAGAAGTTCCCCGACCTAGCCGTCTCCACTCGAGAGGAATCACGAGGGTCCGCCCACATCCAGAGGAGCCCCGTTTCCGCCTCGTAGCTCGAGATGAGGGATCCTTTCCCTGCTTCGTCGGGAAAGAGTTCCCGGCGTTCCCGTCGCATCTCAAGAGGAGGCCCTCTCAACAGGAACGGCGAGAGGAACTCCAGGGTCGTGCCACCATTCCAAGAGTCCCCCAGATGTCTCAGTCCATTCCAGAGGAAGCTCTTTTCCCTTCACCGGCTCTTCTTTCACGCCGAGGATCGACTCACACCAACGTGGCACGTGGCACAGCCCTGTGGGAAAGCCTCGTGGGAAAGCCTGGAGGGAAAGCCTCGAGGGAAAGCCACAGATCCCTTGATCCACGTGACTGGATGCGTGATACTACTGCTTCAGCTCGCGAGGACAGCACACGTGCATGGCCCCACTCGAGACGAGGCCTGACTCCCCTGGGAAGACTCAGAAGCACACCAAGATCAATGGCAACACTGGAGTGGAATCGTCAGGTTCCGGCCCCGACTCCACACAAGGTCTTAGGCCCCGGCATGGACGGGAGAGGAATCCAGAGATGGCCCCTAGCAACTCGCATGGGGACTGGCCTTTCCTGAGGCCACCAGAGCGGGTCCCTGAGGTCCCCGTCGTAACTCGAGAAGACCTGCCGCAACTCGAGAAAATCCAGGAGGTTCTCCCCTCCAGGCGAGATGAGGCCCATTTCCGCTGAGGCGTCTCGAGGCTGATCACACCTCACCTCTGGAACTTCGAAAGGGTCCTTCACACCCTTGGTGCAAATCAAGAAGTTCCCCGACCTAGCCGTCTCCACTCGAGAGGAATCACGAGGGTCCCGCCCACATCCAGAGGAGCCCCGTTTCCGCCTCGTAGCTCGAGATGAGGGATCCTTTCCCTGCTTCGTCGGGAAAGAGTTCCCGGCGTTCCCGTCGCATCTCAAGAGGAGGCCCTCTCAACAGGAACGGCGAGAGGAACTCCAGGGTCGTGCCACCTTTCCAAGAGTCCCCCAGATGTCTCAGTCCATTCCAGAGGAACCTCTTTTCCCTTCACCGGCTCGTCTTTCACGCCGAGGATCGACTCCCACCAAGGTGGCACGTGGCACAGCCCTGTGGGAAAGCCTCGTGGGAAAGCCTCGAGGGACAGCCTCGAGGGAAAGCCACAGATCCCTTGATCCACGTGACAGGAAGCGTGACACTACTGCTGCAGCTCGGGAGGAAAGCGCACGTGCATGCCCCCACTCGAGACGAGGCCTGACTCCCCTGGGGAGACTCAGAAGCACCCCAAGATCCATGGCAACACTGGAGAGGAATCCTCAGGTTCCGGCCCCGACTCCACACAAGGACTGAGGCCCCGGCATGGACGGGAGAGGAATCCCGAGAGGTCCCCTAGCAACTCGCATGGGGACTGGCCTTTCCTGAGGCCACCAGAGCGGGTCCGTGAGGTCTCCGTCGTAACTCGAGAAGACCTGCCGCAACTCGAGAAAATCCAGGAGGTTCTCCCCTCCAGGCGAGATGAGGCCCATTTCCGCTGAGGCGTCTCGAGGCTGATCACACCTCACCTCTGGAACTTCGAAAGGGTCCTTCACACCCTTGGTGCAAATCAAGAAGTTCCCCGACCTAGCCGTCTCCACTCGAGAGGAATCACGAGGGTCCCGCCCACATCCAGAGGAGCCCCGTTTCCGCCTCGTAGCTCGAGATGAGGGATCCTTTCCCTGCTTCGTCGGGAAAGAGTTCCCGTCGCATCTCAAGAGGAGGCCCTCTCAACAGGAACGGCAAGAGGAACTCCAGGGTCGTGCCACCATTCCAAGAGGCCCCCAGATGTCTCAGTCCATTCCAGAGGAACCTCTTTTCCCTTCAAAGGCTCGTCTTTCACGCCGAGGATCGACTCACACCAAGGTGGCACGTGGCACAGCCCTGTGGGAAAGCCTCGTGGGAAAGCCTCGAGGGACAGCCTCGAGGGAAAGCCACAGATCCCTTGATCCACGTGACAGGAAGCGTGACACTACTGCTGCAGCTCGGGAGGAAAGCGCACGTGCATGCCCCCACTCGAGACGAGGCCTGACTCCCCTGGGGAGACTCAGAAGCACCCCAAGATCCATGGCAACACTGGAGAGGAATCCTCAGGTTCCGCCCCCGACTCCACACAAGGACTGAGGCCCCGGCATGGACGGGAGAGGAATCCCGAGAGGTCCCCTAGCAACTCGCATGGGGACTGGCCTTTCCTGAGGCCACCAGAGCGGGTCCCTGAGGTCCCCGTCGTAACTCGAGAAGACCTGCCGCAACTCGAGAAAATCCAGGAGGTTCTCCCCTCCAGGCGAGATGAGGCCCATTTCCGCTGAGGCGTCTCGAGGCTGATCACACCTCCCCTCTGGAACTTCGAAAGGGTCCTTCACACCCTTGGTGCAAATCAAGAAGTTCCCCGACCTAGCCGTCTCCACTCGAGAGGAATCACGAGGGTCCCGCCCACATCCAGAGGAGCCCCGTTTCCGCCTCGTAGCTCGAGATGAGGGATCCTTTCCCTGCTTCGTCGGGAAAGAGTTCCCGGCGTTCCCGTCGCATCTCAAGAGGAGGCCCTCTCAACAGGAACGGCGAGAGGAACTCCAGGGTCGTGCCACCTTTCCAAGAGTCCCCCAGATGTCTCAGTCCATTCCAGAGGAACCTCTTTTCCCTTCACCGGCTCGTCTTTCACGCCGAGGATCGACTCCCACCAAGGTGGCACGTGGCACCGCCCTGTGGGAAAGCCTCGTGCGAAAGCCTCGAGGGACAGCCTCGAGGGAAAGCCACAGATCCCTTGATCCACGTGACAGGAAGCGTGACACTACTGCTGCAGCTCGGGAGGAAAGCGCACGTGCATGCCCCCACTCGAGACGAGGCCTGACTCCCCTGGGGAGACTCAGAAGCACCCCAAGATCCATGGCAACACTGGAGAGGAATCCTCAGGTTCCGGCCCCGACTCCACACAAGGACTGAGGCCCCGGCATGGACGGGAGAGGAATCCCGAGAGGTCCCCTAGCAACTCGCATGGGGACTGGCCTTTCCTGAGGCCACCAGAGCGGGTCCGTGAGGTCCCCGTCGTAACTCGAGAAGACCTGCCGCAACTCGAGAAAATCCAGGAGGTTCTCCCCTCCAGGCGAGATGAGGCCCATTTCCGCTGAGGCGTCTCGAGGCTGATCACACCTCACCTCTGGAACTTCGAAAGGGTCCTTCACACCCTTGGTGCAAATCAAGAAGTTCCCCGACCTAGCCGTCTCCACTCGAGAGGAATCACGAGGGTCCCGCCCACATCCAGAGGAGCCCCGTTTCCGCCTCGTAGCTCGAGATGAGGGATCCTTTCCCTGCTTCGTCGGGAAAGAGTTCCCGTCGCATCTCAAGAGGAGGCCCTCTCAACAGGAACGGCAAGAGGAACTCCAGGGTCGTGCCACCATTCCAAGAGGCCCCCAGATGTCTCAGTCCATTCCAGAGGAACCTCTTTTCCCTTCAAAGGCTCGTCTTTCACGCCGAGGATCGACTCACACCAAGGTGGCACGTGGCACAGCCCTGTGGGAAAGCCTCGTGGGAAAGCCTCGAGGGACAGCCTCGAGGGAAAGCCACAGATCCCTTGATCCACGTGACAGGAAGCGTGACACTACTGCTGCAGCTCGGGAGGAAAGCGCACGTGCATGCCCCCACTCGAGACGAGGCCTGACTCCCCTGGGGAGACTCAGAAGCACCCCAAGATCCATGGCAACACTGGAGAGGAATCCTCAGGTTCCGCCCCCGACTCCACACAAGGACTGAGGCCCCGGCATGGACGGGAGAGGAATCCCGAGAGGTCCCCTAGCAACTCGCATGGGGACTGGCCTTTCCTGAGGCCACCAGAGCGGGTCCCTGAGGTCCCCGTCGTAACTCGAGAAGACCTGCCGCAACTCGAGAAAATCCAGGAGGTTCTCCCCTCCAGGCGAGATGAGGCCCATTTCCGCTGAGGCGTCTCGAGGCTGATCACACCTCCCCTCTGGAACTTCGAAAGGGTCCTTCACACCCTTGGTGCAAATCAAGAAGTTCCCCGACCTAGCCGTCTCCACTCGAGAGGAATCACGAGGGTCCGCCCACATCCAGAGGAGCCCCGTTTCCGCCTCGTAGCTCGAGATGAGGGATCCTTTCCCTGCTTCGTCGGGAAAGAGTTCCCGGCGTTCCCGTCGCATCTCAAGAGGAGGCCCTCTCAACAGGAACGGCGAGAGGAACTCCAGGGTCGTGCCACCATTCCAAGAGTCCCCCAGATGTCTCAGTCCATTCCAGAGGAAGCTCTTTTCCCTTCACCGGCTCTTCTTTCACGCCGAGGATCGACTCACACCAACGTGGCACGTGGCACAGCCCTGTGGGAAAGCCTCGTGGGAAAGCCTGGAGGGAAAGCCTCGAGGGAAAGCCACAGATCCCTTGATCCACGTGACTGGATGCGTGATACTACTGCTTCAGCTCGCGAGGACAGCACACGTGCATGGCCCCACTCGAGACGAGGCCTGACTCCCCTGGGAAGACTCAGAAGCACACCAAGATCAATGGCAACACTGGAGTGTAATCGTCAGGTTCCGGCCCCGACTCCACACAAGGTCTTAGGCCCCGGCATGGACGGGAGAGGAATCCAGAGATGGCCCCTAGCAACTCGCATGGGGACTGGCCTTTCCTGAGGCCACCAGAGCGGGTCCCTGAGGTCCCCGTCGTAACTCGAGAAGACCTGCCGCAACTCGAGAAAATCCAGGAGGTTCTCCCCTCCAGGCGAGATGAGGCCCATTTCCGCTGAGGCGTCTCGAGGCTGATCACACCTCACCTCTGGAACTTCGAAAGGGTCCTTCACACCCTTGGTGCAAATCAAGAAGTTCCCCGACCTAGCCGTCTCCACTCGAGAGGAATCACGAGGGTCCCGCCCACATCCAGAGGAGCCCCGTTTCCGCCTCGTAGCTCGAGATGAGGGATCCTTTCCCTGCTTCGTCGGGAAAGAGTTCCCGGCGTTCCCGTCGCATCTCAAGAGGAGGCCCTCTCAACAGGAACGGCGAGAGGAACTCCAGGGTCGTGCCACCTTTCCAAGAGTCCCCCAGATGTCTCAGTCCATTCCAGAGGAACCTCTTTTCCCTTCACCGGCTCGTCTTTCACGCCGAGGATCGACTCCCACCAAGGTGGCACGTGGCACAGCCCTGTGGGAAAGCCTCGTGGGAAAGCCTCGAGGGACAGCCTCGAGGGAAAGCCACAGATCCCTTGATCCACGTGACAGGAAGCGTGACACTACTGCTGCAGCTCGGGAGGAAAGCGCACGTGCATGCCCCCACTCGAGACGAGGCCTGACTCCCCTGGGGAGACTCAGAAGCACCCCAAGATCCATGGCAACACTGGAGAGGAATCCTCAGGTTCCGGCCCCGACTCCACACAAGGACTGAGGCCCCGGCATGGACGGGAGAGGAATCCCGAGAGGTCCCCTAGCAACTCGCATGGGGACTGGCCTTTCCTGAGGCCACCAGAGCGGGTCCGTGAGGTCCCCGTCGTAACTCGAGAAGACCTGCCGCAACTCGAGAAAATCCAGGAGGTTCTCCCCTCCAGGCGAGATGAGGCCCATTTCCGCTGAGGCGTCTCGAGGCTGATCACACCTCACCTCTGGAACTTCGAAAGGGTCCTTCACACCCTTGGTGCAAATCAAGAAGTTCCCCGACCTAGCCGTCTCCACTCGAGAGGAATCACGAGGGTCCCGCCCACATCCAGAGGAGCCCCGTTTCCGCCTCGTAGCTCGAGATGAGGGATCCTTTCCCTGCTTCGTCGGGAAAGAGTTCCCGTCGCATCTCAAGAGGAGGCCCTCTCAACAGGAACGGCAAGAGGAACTCCAGGGTCGTGCCACCATTCCAAGAGGCCCCCAGATGTCTCAGTCCATTCCAGAGGAACCTCTTTTCCCTTCAAAGGCTCGTCTTTCACGCCGAGGATCGACTCACACCAAGGTGGCACGTGGCACAGCCCTGTGGGAAAGCCTCGTGGGAAAGCCTCGAGGGACAGCCTCGAGGGAAAGCCACAGATCCCTTGATCCACGTGACAGGAAGCGTGACACTACTGCTGCAGCTCGGGAGGAAAGCGCACGTGCATGCCCCCACTCGAGACGAGGCCTGACTCCCCTGGGGAGACTCAGAAGCACCCCAAGATCCATGGCAACACTGGAGAGGAATCCTCAGGTTCCGCCCCCGACTCCACACAAGGACTGAGGCCCCGGCATGGACGGGAGAGGAATCCCGAGAGGTCCCCTAGCAACTCGCATGGGGACTGGCCTTTCCTGAGGCCACCAGAGCGGGTCCCTGAGGTCCCCGTCGTAACTCGAGAAGACCTGCCGCAACTCGAGAAAATCCAGGAGGTTCTCCCCTCCAGGCGAGATGAGGCCCATTTCCGCTGAGGCGTCTCGAGGCTGATCACACCTCCCCTCTGGAACTTCGAAAGGGTCCTTCACACCCTTGGTGCAAATCAAGAAGTTCCCCGACCTAGCCGTCTCCACTCGAGAGGAATCACGAGGGTCCGCCCACATCCAGAGGAGCCCCGTTTCCGCCTCGTAGCTCGAGATGAGGGATCCTTTCCCTGCTTCGTCGGGAAAGAGTTCCCGGCGTTCCCGTCGCATCTCAAGAGGAGGCCCTCTCAACAGAACGGCGAGAGGAACTCCAGGGTCGTGCCACCATTCCAAGAGTCCCCCAGATGTCTCAGTCCATTCCAGAGGAACCTCTTTTCCCTTCACCGGCTCGTCTTTCACGCCGAGGATCGACTCCCACCAAGGTGGCACGTGGCACAGCCCTGTGGGAAAGCCTCGTGGGAAAGCCTCGAGGGACAGCCTTGAGGGAAAGCCACAGATCCCTTGATCCACGTGACAGGAAGCGTGACACTACTGCTGCAGCTCGGGAGGAAAGCGCACGTGCATGCCCCCACTCGAGACGAGGCCTGACTCCCCTGGGGAGACTCAGAAGCAACCCAAGATCCATGGCAACACTGGAGAGGAATCCTCAGTTTCCGGCCCCGACTCCACACAAGGACTGAGGCCCCGGCATGGACGGGAGAGGAATCCCGAGAGGTCCCCTAGCAACTCGCATGGGGACTGGCCTTTCCTGAGGCCACCAGAGCGGGTCCGTGAGGTCCCCGTCGTAACTCGAGAAGACCTGCCGCAACTCGAGAAAATCCAGGAGGTTCTCCCCTCCAGGCGAGATGAGGCCCATTTCCGCTGAGGCGTCTCGAGGCTGATCACACCTCACCTCTGGAACTTCGAAAGGGTCCTTCACAGCCTTGGTGCAAATCAAGAAGTTCCCCGACCTAGCCGTCTCCACTCGAGAGGAATCACGAGGGTCCCGCCCACATCCAGAGGAGCCCCGTTTCCGCCTCGTAGCTCGAGATGAGGGATCCTTTCCCTGCTTCGTCGGGAAAGAGTTCCCGTCGCATCTCAAGAGGAGGCCCTCTCAACAGGAACGGCGAGAGGAACTCCAGGGTCATGCCACCATTCCAAGAGGCCCCCAGATGTCTCAGTCCATTCCAGAGGAACCTCTTTTCCCTTCAAAGGCTCGTCTTTCACGCCGAGGATCGACTCACACCAAGGTGGCACGTGGCACAGCCCTGTGGGAAAGCCTCGTGGGAAAGCCTCGAGGGACAGCCTCGAGGGAAAGCCACAGATCCCTTGATCCACGTGACAGGAAGCGTGACACTACTGCTGCAGCTCGGGAGGAAAGCGCACGTGCATGCCCCCACTCGAGACGAAGCCTGACTCCCCTGGGGAGACTCAGAAGCACCCCAAGATCCATGGCAACACTGGAGAGGAATCCTCAGGTTCCGGCCCCGACTCCACACAAGGACTGAGGCCCCGGCATGGACGGGAGAGGAATCCCGAGAGGTCCCCTAGCAACTCGCATGGGGACTGGCCTTTCGTGAGGCCACCAGAGCGGGTCCCTGAGGTCCCCGTCGTAACTCGAGAAGACCTGCCGCAACTCGAGAAAATCCAGGAGGTTCTCCCCTCCAGGCGAGATGAGGCCCATTTCCGCTGAGGCGTCTCGAGGCTGATCACACCTCACCTCTGGACCTTCGAAAGGGTCCTTCACACCCTTGGTGCAAATCAAGAAGTTCCCCGACCTAGCCGTCTCCACTCGAGAGGAATCACGAGGGTCCCGCCCACATCCAGAGGAGCCCCGTTTCCGCCTCGTAGCTCGAGATGAGGGATCCTTTCCCTGCTTCGTCGTGAAAGAGTTCCCGGCGTTCCCGTCGCATCTCAAGAGGAGGCCCTCTCAACAGAACGGCGAGAGGAACTCCAGGGTCGTGCCACCATTCCAAGAGTCCCCCAGATGTCTCAGTCCATTCCAGAGGAAGCTCTTTTCCCTTCACCGGCTCTTCTTTCACGCCGAGGATCGACTCACACCAAGGTGGCACGTGGCACAGCCCTGTGGGAAAGCCTCGTGGGAAAGCCTCGAGGGACAGCCTCGAGGGAAAGCCACAGATCCCTTGATCCACTTGACAGGAAGCGTGACACTACTGCTGCAGCTCGGGAGGAAAGCGCACGTGCATGCCCCCACTCGAGACGAGGCCTGACTCCCCTGAGGAGACTCAGAAGCACCCCAAGATCCATGGCAACACTGGAGAGGAATCCTCAGGTTCCGCCCCCGACTCCACACAAGGACTGAGGCCCCGGCATGGACGGGATAGGAATCCCGAGAGGTCCCCTAGCAACTCGCATGGGGACTGGCCTTTCCTGAGGCCACCAGAGCGGGTCCCTGAGGTCCCCGTCGTAACTCGAGAAGACCTGCCGCAACTCGAGAAAATCCAGGAGGTTCTCCCCTCCAGGCGAGATGAGGCCCATTTCCGCTGAGGCGTCTCGAGGCTGATCACACCTCACCTCTGGAACTTCGAAAGGGTCCTTCACACCCTTGGTGCAAATCAAGAAGTTCCCCGACCTAGCCGTCTCCACTCGAGAGGAATCACGAGGGTCCGCCCACATCCAGAGGAGCCCCGTTTCCGCCTCGTAGCTCGAGATGAGGGATCCTTTCCCTGCTTCGTCGGGAAAGAGTTCCCGGCGTTCCCGTCGCATCTCAAGAGGAGGCCCTCTCAACAGGAACGGCGAGAGGAACTCCAGGGTCGTGCCACCATTCCAAGAGTCCCCCAGATGTCTCAGTCCATTCCAGAGGAAGCTCTTTTCCCTTCACCGGCTCTTCTTTCACGCCGAGGATCGACTCACACCAACGTGGCACGTGGCACAGCCCTGTGGGACGTGACTGGATGCGTGATACTACTGCTTCAGCTCGCGAGGACAGCACACGTGCATGGCCCCACTCGAGACGAGGCCTGACTCCCCTGGGAAGACTCAGAGGCACACCAAGATCAATGGCAACACTGGAGTGGAATCGTCAGGTTCCGGCCCCGACTCCACACAAGGACTGAGGCCCCGGCATGGACGGGAGAGGAATCCCGAGAGGTCCCCTAGGAACTCGCATGGGGACTGGCCTTTCCTGAGGCCACCAGAGCGGGTCCGTGAGGTCCCCGTCGTAACTCGAGAAGACCTGCCGCAACTCGAGAAAATCCAGGAGGTTCTCCCCTCCAGGCGAGATGAGGCCCATTTCCGCTGAGGCGTCTCGAGGCTGATCACACCTCACCTCTGGAACTTCGAAAGGGTCCTTCACACCCTTGGTGCAAATCAAGAAGTTCCCCGACCTAGCCGTCTCCACTCGAGAGGAATCACGAGGGTCCCGCCCACATCCAGAGGAGCCCCGTTTCCGCCTCGTAGCTCGAGATGAGGGATCCTTTCCCTGCTTCGTCGGGAAAGAGTTCCCGGCGTTCCCGTCGCATCTCAAGAGGAGGCCCTCTCAACAGGAACGGCGAGAGGAACTCCAGGGTCGTGCCACCTTTCCAAGAGTCCCCCAGATGTCTCAGTCCATTCCAGAGGAACCTCTTTTCCCTTCACCGGCTCGTCTTTCACGCCGAGGATCGACTCCCACCAAGGTGGCACGTGGCACAGCCCTGTGGGAAAGCCTCGTGGGAAAGCCTCGAGGGACAGCCTCGAGGGAAAGCCACAGATCCCTTGATCCACGTGACAGGAAGCGTGACACTACTGCTGCAGCTCGGGAGGAAAGCGCACGTGCATGCCCCCACTCGAGACGAGGCCTGACTCCCCTGGGGAGACTCAGAAGCACCCCAAGATCCATGGCAACACTGGAGAGGAATCCTCAGGTTCCGGCCCCGACTCCACACAAGGACTGAGGCCCCGGCATGGACGGGAGAGGAATCCCGAGAGGTCCCCTAGCAACTCGCATGGGGACTGGCCTTTCCTGAGGCCACCAGAGCGGGTCCGTGAGGTCCCCGTCGTAACTCGAGAAGACCTGCCGCAACTCGAGAAAATCCAGGAGGTTCTCCCCTCCAGGCGAGATGAGGCCCATTTCCGCTGAGGCGTCTCGAGGCTGATCACACCTCACCTCTGGAACTTCGAAAGGGTCCTTCACACCCTTGGTGCAAATCAAGAAGTTCCCCGACCTAGCCGTCTCCACTCGAGAGGAATCACGAGGGTCCCGCCCACATCCAGAGGAGCCCCGTTTCCGCCTCGTAGCTCGAGATGAGGGATCCTTTCCCTGCTTCGTCGGGAAAGAGTTCCCGTCGCATCTCAAGAGGAGGCCCTCTCAACAGGAACGGCAAGAGGAACTCCAGGGTCGTGCCACCATTCCAAGAGGCCCCCAGATGTCTCAGTCCATTCCAGAGGAACCTCTTTTCCCTTCAAAGGCTCGTCTTTCACGCCGAGGATCGACTCACACCAAGGTGGCACGTGGCACAGCCCTGTGGGAAAGCCTCGTGGGAAAGCCTCGAGGGACAGCCTCGAGGGAAAGCCACAGATCCCTTGATCCACGTGACAGGAAGCGTGACACTACTGCTGCAGCTCGGGAGGAAAGCGCACGTGCATGCCCCCACTCGAGACGAGGCCTGACTCCCCTGGGGAGACTCAGAAGCACCCCAAGATCCATGGCAACACTGGAGAGGAATCCTCAGGTTCCGCCCCCGACTCCACACAAGGACTGAGGCCCCGGCATGGACGGGAGAGGAATCCCGAGAGGTCCCCTAGCAACTCGCATGGGGACTGGCCTTTCCTGAGGCCACCAGAGCGGGTCCCTGAGGTCCCCGTCGTAACTCGAGAAGACCTGCCGCAACTCGAGAAAATCCAGGAGGTTCTCCCCTCCAGGCGAGATGAGGCCCATTTCCGCTGAGGCGTCTCGAGGCTGATCACACCTCCCCTCTGGAACTTCGAAAGGGTCCTTCACACCCTTGGTGCAAATCAAGAAGTTCCCCGACCTAGCCGTCTCCACTCGAGAGGAATCACGAGGGTCCGCCCACATCCAGAGGAGCCCCGTTTCCGCCTCGTAGCTCGAGATGAGGGATCCTTTCCCTGCTTCGTCGGGAAAGAGTTCCCGGCGTTCCCGTCGCATCTCAAGAGGAGGCCCTCTCAACAGAACGGCGAGAGGAACTCCAGGGTCGTGCCACCATTCCAAGAGTCCCCCAGATGTCTCAGTCCATTCCAGAGGAACCTCTTTTCCCTTCACCGGCTCGTCTTTCACGCCGAGGATCGACTCCCACCAAGGTGGCACGTGGCACAGCCCTGTGGGAAAGCCTCGTGGGAAAGCCTCGAGGGACAGCCTTGAGGGAAAGCCACAGATCCCTTGATCCACGTGACAGGAAGCGTGACACTACTGCTGCAGCTCGGGAGGAAAGCGCACGTGCATGCCCCCACTCGAGACGAGGCCTGACTCCCCTGGGGAGACTCAGAAGCAACCCAAGATCCATGGCAACACTGGAGAGGAATCCTCAGTTTCCGGCCCCGACTCCACACAAGGACTGAGGCCCCGGCATGGACGGGAGAGGAATCCCGAGAGGTCCCCTAGCAACTCGCATGGGGACTGGCCTTTCCTGAGGCCACCAGAGCGGGTCCGTGAGGTCCCCGTCGTAACTCGAGAAGACCTGCCGCAACTCGAGAAAATCCAGGAGGTTCTCCCCTCCAGGCGAGATGAGGCCCATTTCCGCTGAGGCGTCTCGAGGCTGATCACACCTCACCTCTGGAACTTCGAAAGGGTCCTTCACACCCTTGGTGCAAATCAAGAAGTTCCCCGACCTAGCCGTCTCCACTCGAGAGGAATCACGAGGGTCCCGCCCACATCCAGAGGAGCCCCGTTTCCGCCTCGTAGCTCGAGATGAGGGATCCTTTCCCTGCTTCGTCGGGAAAGAGTTCCCGTCGCATCTCAAGAGGAGGCCCTCTCAACAGGAACGGCGAGAGGAACTCCAGGGTCATGCCACCATTCCAAGAGGCCCCCAGATGTCTCAGTCCATTCCAGAGGAACCTCTTTTCCCTTCAAAGGCTCGTCTTTCACGCCGAGGATCGACTCACACCAAGGTGGCACGTGGCACAGCCCTGTGGGAAAGCCTCGTGGGAAAGCCTCGAGGGACAGCCTCGAGGGAAAGCCACAGATCCCTTGATCCACGTGACAGGAAGCGTGACACTACTGCTGCAGCTCGGGAGGAAAGCGCACGTGCATGCCCCCACTCGAGACGAAGCCTGACTCCCCTGGGGAGACTCAGAAGCACCCCAAGATCCATGGCAACACTGGAGAGGAATCCTCAGGTTCCGGCCCCGACTCCACACAAGGACTGAGGCCCCGGCATGGACGGGAGAGGAATCCCGAGAGGTCCCCTAGCAACTCGCATGGGGACTGGCCTTTCGTGAGGCCACCAGAGCGGGTCCCTGAGGTCCCCGTCGTAACTCGAGAAGACCTGCCGCAACTCGAGAAAATCCAGGAGGTTCTCCCCTCCAGGCGAGATGAGGCCCATTTCCGCTGAGGCGTCTCGAGGCTGATCACACCTCACCTCTGGACCTTCGAAAGGGTCCTTCACACCCTTGGTGCAAATCAAGAAGTTCCCCGACCTAGCCGTCTCCACTCGAGAGGAATCACGAGGGTCCCGCCCACATCCAGAGGAGCCCCGTTTCCGCCTCGTAGCTCGAGATGAGGGATCCTTTCCCTGCTTCGTCGTGAAAGAGTTCCCGGCGTTCCCGTCGCATCTCAAGAGGAGGCCCTCTCAACAGAACGGCGAGAGGAACTCCAGGGTCGTGCCACCATTCCAAGAGTCCCCCAGATGTCTCAGTCCATTCCAGAGGAAGCTCTTTTCCCTTCACCGGCTCTTCTTTCACGCCGAGGATCGACTCACACCAAGGTGGCACGTGGCACAGCCCTGTGGGAAAGCCTCGTGGGAAAGCCTCGAGGGACAGCCTCGAGGGAAAGCCACAGATCCCTTGATCCACTTGACAGGAAGCGTGACACTACTGCTGCAGCTCGGGAGGAAAGCGCACGTGCATGCCCCCACTCGAGACGAGGCCTGACTCCCCTGAGGAGACTCAGAAGCACCCCAAGATCCATGGCAACACTGGAGAGGAATCCTCAGGTTCCGCCCCCGACTCCACACAAGGACTGAGGCCCCGGCATGGACGGGATAGGAATCCCGAGAGGTCCCCTAGCAACTCGCATGGGGACTGGCCTTTCCTGAGGCCACCAGAGCGGGTCCCTGAGGTCCCCGTCGTAACTCGAGAAGACCTGCCGCAACTCGAGAAAATCCAGGAGGTTCTCCCCTCCAGGCGAGATGAGGCCCATTTCCGCTGAGGCGTCTCGAGGCTGATCACACCTCACCTCTGGAACTTCGAAAGGGTCCTTCACACCCTTGGTGCAAATCAAGAAGTTCCCCGACCTAGCCGTCTCCACTCGAGAGGAATCACGAGGGTCCGCCCACATCCAGAGGAGCCCCGTTTCCGCCTCGTAGCTCGAGATGAGGGATCCTTTCCCTGCTTCGTCGGGAAAGAGTTCCCGGCGTTCCCGTCGCATCTCAAGAGGAGGCCCTCTCAACAGGAACGGCGAGAGGAACTCCAGGGTCGTGCCACCATTCCAAGAGTCCCCCAGATGTCTCAGTCCATTCCAGAGGAAGCTCTTTTCCCTTCACCGGCTCTTCTTTCACGCCGAGGATCGACTCACACCAACGTGGCACGTGGCACAGCCCTGTGGGACGTGACTGGATGCGTGATACTACTGCTTCAGCTCGCGAGGACAGCACACGTGCATGGCCCCACTCGAGACGAGGCCTGACTCCCCTGGGAAGACTCAGAGGCACACCAAGATCAATGGCAACACTGGAGTGGAATCGTCAGGTTCCGGCCCCGACTCCACACAAGGACTGAGGCCCCGGCATGGACGGGAGAGGAATCCCGAGAGGTCCCCTAGGAACTCGCATGGGGACTGGCCTTTCCTGAGGCCACCAGAGCGGGTCCGTGAGGTCCCCGTCGTAACTCGAGAAGACCTGCCGCAACTCGAGAAAATCCAGGAGGTTCTCCCCTCCAGGCGAGATGAGGCCCATTTCCGCTGAGGCGTCTCGAGGCTGATCACACCTCACCTCTGGAACTTCGAAAGGGTCCTTCACACCCTTGGTGCAAATCAAGAAGTTCCCCGACCTAGCCGTCTCCACTCGAGAGGAATCACGAGGGTCCCGCCCACATCCAGAGGAGCCCCGTTTCCGCCTCGTAGCTCGAGATGAGGGATCCTTTCCCTGCTTCGTCGGGAAAGAGTTCCCGTCGCATCTCAAGAGGAGGCCCTCTCAACAGGAACGGCGAGAGGAACTCCAGGGTCGTGCCACCATTCCAAGAGGCCCCCAGATGTCTCAGTCCATTCCAGAGGAACCTCTTTTCCCTTCAAAGGCTCGTCTTTCACGCCGAGGATCGACTCACACCAAGGTGGCACGTGGCACAGCCCTGTGGGAAAGCCTCGTGGGAAAGCCTCGAGGGACAGCCTCGAGGGAAAGCCACAGATCCCTTGATCCACGTGACAGGAAGCGTGACACTACTGCTGCAGCTCGGGAGGAAAGCGCACGTGCATGCCCCCACTCGAGACGAGGCCTGACTCCCCTGGGGAGACTCAGAAGCACCCCAAGATCCATGGCAACACTGGAGAGGAATCCTCAGGTTCCGCCCCCGACTCCACACAAGGACTGAGGCCCCGGCATGGACGGGAGAGGAATCCCGAGAGGTCCCCTAGCAACTCGCATGGGGACTGGCCTTTCCTGAGGCCACCAGAGCGGGTCCCTGAGGTCCCCGTCGTAACTCGAGAAGACCTGCCGCAACTCGAGAAAATCCAGGAGGTTCTCCCCTCCAGGCGAGATGAGGCCCATTTCCGCTGAGGCGTCTCGAGGCTGATCACACCTCCCCTCTGGAACTTCGAAAGGGTCCTTCACACCCTTGGTGCAAATCAAGAAGTTCCCCGACCTAGCCGTCTCCACTCGAGAGGAATCACGAGGGTCCGCCCACATCCAGAGGAGCCCCGTTTCCGCCTCGTAGCTCGAGATGAGGGATCCTTTCCCTGCTTCGTCGGGAAAGAGTTCCCGGCGTTCCCGTCGCATCTCAAGAGGAGGCCCTCTCAACAGGAACGGCGAGAGGAACTCCAGGGTCGTGCCACCATTCCAAGAGTCCCCCAGATGTCTCAGTCCATTCCAGAGGAAGCTCTTTTCCCTTCACCGGCTCTTCTTTCACGCCGAGGATCGACTCCCACCAAGGTGGCACGTGGCACAGCCCTGTGGGAAAGCCTCGTGGGAAAGCCTGGAGGGAAAGCCTCGAGGGAAAGCCACAGATCCCTTGATCCACGTGACTGGATGCGTGATACTACTGCTTCAGCTCGCGAGGACAGCACACGTGCATGGCCCCACTCGAGACGAGGCCTGACTCCCCTGGGAAGACTCAGAAGCACACCAAGATCAATGGCAACACTGGAGTGGAATCGTCAGGTTCCGGCCCCGACTCCACACAAGGTCTTAGGCCCCGGCATGGACGGGAGAGGAATCCAGAGATGGCCCCTAGCAACTCGCATGGGGACTGGCCTTTCCTGAGGCCACCAGAGCGGGTCCCTGAGGTCCCCGTCGTAACTCGAGAAGACCTGCCGCAACTCGAGAAAATCCAGGAGGTTCTCCCCTCCAGGCGAGATGAGGCCCATTTCCGCTGAGGCGTCTCGAGGCTGATCACACCTCACCTCTGGAACTTCGAAAGGGTCCTTCACACCCTTGGTGCAAATCAAGAAGTTCCCCGACCTAGCCGTCTCCACTCGAGAGGAATCACGAGGGTCCCGCCCACATCCAGAGGAGCCCCGTTTCCGCCTCGTAGCTCGAGATGAGGGATCCTTTCCCTGCTTCGTCGGGAAAGAGTTCCCGGCGTTCCCGTCGCATCTCAAGAGGAGGCCCTCTCAACAGGAACGGCGAGAGGAACTCCAGGGTCGTGCCACCTTTCCAAGAGTCCCCCAGATGTCTCAGTCCATTCCAGAGGAACCTCTTTTCCCTTCACCGGCTCGTCTTTCACGCCGAGGATCGACTCCCACCAAGGTGGCACGTGGCACAGCCCTGTGGGAAAGCCTCGTGCGAAAGCCTCGAGGGACAGCCTCGAGGGAAAGCCACAGATCCCTTGATCCACGTGACAGGAAGCGTGACACTACTGCTGCAGCTCGGGAGGAAAGCGCACGTGCATGCCCCCACTCGAGACGAGGCCTGACTCCCCTGGGGAGACTCAGAAGCACCCCAAGATCCATGGCAACACTGGAGAGGAATCCTCAGGTTCCGGCCCCGACTCCACACAAGGACTGAGGCCCCGGCATGGACGGGAGAGGAATCCCGAGAGGTCCCCTAGCAACTCGCATGGGGACTGGCCTTTCCTGAGGCCACCAGAGCGGGTCCGTGAGGTCCCCGTCGTAACTCGAGAAGACCTGCCGCAACTCGAGAAAATCCAGGAGGTTCTCCCCTCCAGGCGAGATGAGGCCCATTTCCGCTGAGGCGTCTCGAGGCTGATCACACCTCACCTCTGGAACTTCGAAAGGGTCCTTCACACCCTTGGTGCAAATCAAGAAGTTCCCCGACCTAGCCGTCTCCACTCGAGAGGAATCACGAGGGTCCCGCCCACATCCAGAGGAGCCCCGTTTCCGCCTCGTAGCTCGAGATGAGGGATCCTTTCCCTGCTTCGTCGGGAAAGAGTTCCCGTCGCATCTCAAGAGGAGGCCCTCTCAACAGGAACGGCAAGAAGAACTCCAGGGTCGTGCCACCATTCCAAGAGGCCCCCAGATGTCTCAGTCCATTCCAGAGGAACCTCTTTTCCCTTCAAAGGCTCGTCTTTCACGCCGAGGATCGACTCACACCAAGGTGGCACGTGGCACAGCCCTGTGGGAAAGCCTCGTGGGAAAGCCTCGAGGGACAGCCTCGAGGGAAAGCCACAGATCCCTTGATCCACGTGACAGGAAGCGTGACACTACTGCTGCAGCTCGGGAGGAAAGCGCACGTGCATGCCCCCACTCGAGACGAGGCCTGACTCCCCTGGGGAGACTCAGAAGCACCCCAAGATCCATGGCAACACTGGAGAGGAATCCTCAGGTTCCGCCCCCGACTCCACACAAGGACTGAGGCCCCGGCATGGACGGGAGAGGAATCCCGAGAGGTCCCCTAGCAACTCGCATGGGGACTGGCCTTTCGTGAGGCCACCAGAGCGGGTCCCTGAGGTCCCCGTCGTAACTCGAGAAGACCTGCCGCAACTCGAGAAAATCCAGGAGGTTCTCCCCTCCAGGCGAGATGAGGCCCATTTCCGCTGAGGCGTCTCGAGGCTGATCACACCTCCCCTCTGGAACTTCGAAAGGGTCCTTCACACCCTTGGTGCAAATCAAGAAGTTCCCCGACCTAGCCGTCTCCACTCGAGAGGAATCACGAGGGTCCGCCCACATCCAGAGGAGCCCCGTTTCCGCCTCGTAGCTCGAGATGAGGGATCCTTTCCCTGCTTCGTCGGGAAAGAGTTCCCGGCGTTCCCGTCGCATCTCAAGAGGAGGCCCTCTCAACAGGAACGGCGAGAGGAACTCCAGGGTCGTGCCACCATTCCAAGAGTCCCCCAGATGTCTCAGTCCATTCCAGAGGAAGCTCTTTTCCCTTCACCGGCTCTTCTTTCACGCCGAGGATCGACTCACACCAACGTGGCACGTGGCACAGCCCTGTGGGAAAGCCTCGTGGGAAAGCCTGGAGGGAAAGCCTCGAGGGAAAGCCACAGATCCCTTGATCCACGTGACTGGATGCGTGATACTACTGCTTCAGCTCGCGAGGACAGCACACGTGCATGGCCCCACTCGAGACGAGGCCTGACTCCCCTGGGAAGACTCAGAAGCACACCAAGATCAATGGCAACACTGGAGTGGAATCGTCAGGTTCCGGCCCCGACTCCACACAAGGTCTTAGGCCCCGGCATGGACGGGAGAGGAATCCAGAGATGGCCCCTAGCAACTCGCATGGGGACTGGCCTTTCCTGAGGCCACCAGAGCGGGTCCCTGAGGTCCCCGTCGTAACTCGAGAAGACCTGCCGCAACTCGAGAAAATCCAGGAGGTTCTCCCCTCCAGGCGAGATGAGGCCCATTTCCGCTGAGGCGTCTCGAGGCTGATCACACCTCACCTCTGGAACTTCGAAAGGGTCCTTCACACCCTTGGTGCAAATCAAGAAGTTCCCCGACCTAGCCGTCTCCACTCGAGAGGAATCACGAGGGTCCCGCCCACATCCAGAGGAGCCCCGTTTCCGCCTCGTAGCTCGAGATGAGGGATCCTTTCCCTGCTTCGTCGGGACAGAGTTCCCGGCGTTCCCGTCGCATCTCAAGAGGAGGCCCTCTCAACAGGAACGGCGAGAGGAACTCCAGGGTCGTGCCACCTTTCCAAGAGTCCCCCAGATGTCTCAGTCCATTCCAGAGGAACCTCTTTTCCCTTCACCGGCTCGTCTTTCACGCCGAGGATCGACTCCCACCAAGGTGGCACGTGGCACAGCCCTGTGGGAAAGCCTCGTGCGAAAGCCTCGAGGGACAGCCTCGAGGGAAAGCCACAGATCCCTTGATCCACGTGACAGGAAGCGTGACACTACTGCTGCAGCTCGGGAGGAAAGCGCACGTGCATGCCCCCACTCGAGACGAGGCCTGACTCCCCTGGGGAGACTCAGAAGCACCCCAAGATCCATGGCAACACTGGAGAGGAATCCTCAGGTTCCGGCCCCGACTCCACACAAGGACTGAGGCCCCGGCATGGACGGGAGAGGAATCCCGAGAGGTCCCCTAGCAACTCGCATGGGGACTGGCCTTTCCTGAGGCCACCAGAGCGGGTCCGTGAGGTCCCCGTCGTAACTCGAGAAGACCTGCCGCAACTCGAGAAAATCCAGGAGGTTCTCCCCTCCAGGCGAGATGAGGCCCATTTCCGCTGAGGCGTCTCGAGGCTGATCACACCTCACCTCTGGAACTTCGAAAGGGTCCTTCACACCCTTGGTGCAAATCAAGAAGTTCCCCGACCTAGCCGTCTCCACTCGAGAGGAATCACGAGGGTCCCGCCCACATCCAGAGGAGCCCCGTTTCCGCCTCGTAGCTCGAGATGAGGGATACTTTCCCTGCTTCGTCGGGAAAGAGTTCCCGTCGCATCTCAAGAGGAGGCCCTCTCAACAGGAACGGCGAGAGGAACTCCAGGGTCGTGCCACCATTCCAAGAGGCCCCCAGATGTCTCAGTCCATTCTAGAGGAACCTCTTTTCCCTTCACCGGCTCGTCTTTCACGCCGAGGATCGACTCACACCAAGGTGGCACGTGGCACAGCCCTGTGGGAAAGCCTCGTGGGAAAGCCTCGAGGGACAGCCTCGAGGGAAAGCCACAGATCCCTTGATCCACGTGACAGGAAGCGTGACACTACTGCTGCAGCTCGGGAGGAAAGCGCACGTGCATGCCCCCACTCGAGACGAGGCCTGACTCCCCTGGGGAGACTCAGAAGCACCCCAAGATCCATGGCAACACTGGAGAGGAATCCTCAGGTTCCGCCCCCGACTCCACACAAGGACTGAGGCCCCGGCATGGACGGGAGAGGAATCCCGAGAGGTCCCCTAGCAACTCGCATGGGGACTGGCCTTTCCTGAGGCCACCAGAGCGGGTCCCTGAGGTCCCCGTCATAACTCGAGAAGACCTGCCGCAACTCGAGAAAATCCAGGAGGTTCTCCCCTCCAGGCGAGATGAGGCCCATTTCCGCTGAGGCGTCTAGAGGCTGATCACACCTCACCTCTGGAACTTCGAAAGGGTCCTTCACACCCTTGGTGCAAATCAAGAAGTTCCCCGACCTAGCCGTCTCCACTCGAGAGGAATCACGAGGGTCCGCCCACATCCAGAGGAGCCCCGTTTCCGCCTCGTAGCTCGAGATGAGGGATCCTTTCCCTGCTTCGTCGGGAAAGAGTTCCCGGCGTTCCCGTCGCATCTCAAGAGGAGGCCCTCTCAACAGGAACGGCGAGAGGAACTCCAGGGTCGTGCCACCATTCCAAGAGTCCCCCAGATGTCTCAGTCCATTCCAGAGGAAGCTCTTTTCCCTTCACCGGCTCTTCTTTCACGCCGAGGATCGACTCCCACCAAGGTGGCACGTGGCACAGCCCTGTGGGAAAGCCTCGTGGGAAAGCCTGGAGGGAAAGCCTCGAGGGAAAGCCACAGATCCCTTGATCCACGTGACTGGATGCGTGATACTACTGCTTCAGCTCGCGAGGACAGCACACGTGCATGGCCCCACTCGAGACGAGGCCTGACTCCCCTGGGAAGACTCAGAAGCACACCAAGATCAATGGCAACACTGGAGTGGAATCGTCAGGTTCCGGCCCCGACTCCACACAAGGTCTTAGGCCCCGGCATGGACGGGAGAGGAATCCAGAGATGGCCCCTAGCAACTCGCATGGGGACTGGCCTTTCCTGAGGCCACCAGAGCGGGTCCCTGAGGTCCCCGTCGTAACTCGAGAAGACCTGCCGCAACTCGAGAAAATCCAGGAGGTTCTCCCCTCCAGGCGAGATGAGGCCCATTTCCGCTGAGGCGTCTCGAGGCTGATCACACCTCACCTCTGGAACTTCGAAAGGGTCCTTCACACCCTTGGTGCAAATCAAGAAGTTCCCCGACCTAGCCGTCTCCACTCGAGAGGAATCACGAGGGTCCCGCCCACATCCAGAGGAGCCCCGTTTCCGCCTCGTAGCTCGAGATGAGGGATCCTTTCCCTGCTTCGTCGGGAAAGAGTTCCCGGCGTTCCCGTCGCATCTCAAGAGGAGGCCCTCTCAACAGGAACGGCGAGAGGAACTCCAGGGTCGTGCCACCTTTCCAAGAGTCCCCCAGATGTCTCAGTCCATTCCAGAGGAACCTCTTTTCCCTTCACCGGCTCGTCTTTCACGCCGAGGATCGATTCCCACCAAGGTGGCACGTGGCACAGCCCTGTGGGAAAGCCTCGTGGGAAAGCCTAGAGGGACAGCCTCGAGGGAAAGCCACAGATCCCTTGATCCACGTGACAGGAAGCGTGACACTACTGCTGCAGCTCGGGAGGAAAGCGCACGTGCATGCCCCCACTCGAGACGAAGCCTGACTCCCCTGGGGAGACTCAGAAGCTCCCCAAGATCCATGGCAACACTGGAGAGGAATCCTCAGGTTCCGGCCCCGACTCCACACAAGGACTGAGGCCCCGGCATGGACGGGAGAGGAATCCCGAGAGGTCCCCTAGCAACTCGCATGGGGACTGGCCTTTCCTGAGGCCACCAGAGCGGGTCCCTGAGGTCCCCGTCGTAACTCGAGAAGACCTGCCGCAACTCGAGAAAATCCAGGAGGTTCTCCCCTCCAGGCGAGATGAGGCCCATTTCCGCTGAGGCGTCTCGAGGCTGATCACACCTCACCTCTGGACCTTCGAAAGGGTCCTTCACACCCTTGGTGCAAATCAAGAAGTTCCCCGACCTAGCCGTCTCCACTCGAGAGGAATCACGAGGGTCCCGCCCACATCCAGAGGAGCCCCGTTTCCGCCTCGTAGCTCGAGATGAGGGATCCTTTCCCTGCTTCGTCGGGAAAGAGTTCCCGGCGTTCCCATCGCATCTCAAGAGGAGGCCCTCTCAACAGGAACGGCGAGAGGAACTCCAGGGTCGTGCCACCATTCCAAGAGTCCCCCAGATGTCTCAGTCCATTCCAGAGGAACCTCTTTTCCCTTCACCGGCTCGTCTTTCACGCCGAGGATCGACTCCCACCAAGGTGGCACGTGGCACAGCCCTGTGGGAAAGCCTCGTGCGAAAGCCTCGAGGGACAGCCTCGAGGGAAAGCCACAGATCCCTTGATCCACGTGACAGGAAGGGTGACACTACTGCTGCAGCTCGGGAGGAAAGCGCACGTGCATGCCCCCACTCGAGACGAGGCCTGACTCCCCTGGGGAGACTCAGAAGCAACCCAAGATCCATGGCAACACTGGAGAGGAATCCTCAGTTTCCGGCCCCGACTCCACACAAGGACTGAGGCCCCGGCATGGACGGGAGAGGAATCCCGAGAGGTCCCCTAGCAACTCGCATGGGGACTGGCCTTTCCTGAGGCCACCAGAGCGGGTCCCTGAGGTCCCCGTCGTAACTCGAGAAGACCTGCCGCAACTCGAGAAAATCCAGGAGGTTCTCCCCTCCAGGCGAGATGAGGCCCATTTCCGCTGAGGCGTCTCGAGGCTGATCACACCTCACCTCTGGAACTTCGAAAGGGTCCTTCACACCCTTGGTGCAAATCAAGAAGTTCCCCGACCTAGCCGTCTCCACTCGAGAGGAATCACGAGGGTCCCGCCCACATCCAGAGGAGCCCCGTTTCCGCCTCGTAGCTCGAGATGAGGGATCCTTTCCCTGCTTCGTCGGGAAAGAGTTCCCGTCGCATCTCAAGAGGAGGCCCTCTCTACAGGAACGGCGAGAGGAACTCCAGGGTCGTGCCACCATTCCTAGAGTCCCCCAGATGTCTCAGTCCATTCCAGAGGAACCTCTTTTCCCTTCATCGGCTCGTCTTTCACGCCGAGGATCGACTCACACCAAGGTGGCACGTGGCACAGCCCTGTGGGAAAGCCTCGTGGGAAAGCCTCGAGGGACAGCCTCGAGGGAAAGCCACAGATCCCTTGATCCACGTGACAGGAAGCGTGACACTACTGCTGCAGCTCGGGAGGAAAGCGCACGTGCATGCCCCCACTCGAGACGAGGCCTGACTCCCCTGGGGAGACTCAGAAGCACCCCAAGATCCATGGCAACACTGGAGAGGAATCCTCAGGTTCCGCCCCCGACTCCACACAAGGACTGAGGCCCCGGCATGGACGGGAGAGGAATCCCGAGAGGTCCCCTAGCAACTCGCATGGGGACTGGCCTTTCCTGAGGCCACCAGAGCGGGTCCCTGAGGTCCCCGTCGTAACTCGAGAAGACCTGCCGCAACTCGAGAAAATCCAGGAGGTTCTCCCCTCCAGGCGAGATGAGGCCCATTTCCGCTGAGGCGTCTCGAGGCTGATCACACCTCACCTCTGGAACTTCGAAAGGGTCCTTCACACCCTTGGTGCAAATCAAGAAGTTCCCCGACCTAGCCGTCTCCACTCGAGAGGAATCACGAGGGTCCCGCCCACATCCAGAGGAGCCCCGTTTCCGCCTCGTAGCTCGAGATGAGGGATCCTTTCCCTGCTTCGTCGGGAAAGAGTTCCCGGCGTTCCCGTCGCATCTCAAGAGGAGGCCCTCTCAACAGGAACGGCGAGAGGAACTCCAGGGTCGTGCCACCTTTCCAAGAGTCCCCCAGATGTCTCAGTCCATTCCAGAGGAACCTCTTTTCCCTTCACCGGCTCGTCTTTCACGCCGAGGATCGACTCCCACCAAGGTGGCACGTGGCACAGCCCTGTGGGAAAGCCTCGTGGGAAAGCCTCGAGGGACAGCCTCGAGGGAAAGCCACAGATCCCTTGATCCACGTGACAGGAAGCGTGACACTACTGCTGCAGCTCGGGAGGAAAGCGCACGTGCATGCCCCCACTCGAGACGAGGCCTGACTCCCCTGGGGAGACTCAGAAGCAACCCAAGATCCATGGCAACACTGGAGAGGAATCCTCAGGTTCCGGCCCCGACTCCACACAAGGACTGAGGCCCCGGCATGGATGGGAGAGGAATCCCGAGAGGTCCCCTAGCAACTCGCATGGGGACTGGCCTTTCCTGAGGCCACCAGAGCGGGTCCGTGAGGTCCCCGTCGTAACTCGAGAAGACCTGCCGCAACTCGAGAAAATCCAGGAGGTTCTCCCCTCCAGGCGAGATGAGGCCCATTTCCGCTGAGGCGTCTCGAGGCTGATCACACCTCACCTCTGGAACTTCGAAAGGGTCCTTCACACCCTTGGTGCAAATCAAGAAGTTCCCCGATCTAGCCGTCTCCACTCGAGAGGAATCACGAGGGTCCCGCCCACTTCCAGAGGAGCCCCGTTTCCGCTTCGTAGCTCGAGATGAGGGATCCTTTCCCTGCTTCGTCGGGAAAGAGTTCCCGGCGTTCCCGTCGCATCTCAAGAGGAGGCCCTCTCAACAGGAATGGCGAGAGGAACTCCAGGGTCATGCCACCATTCCAAGAGTCCCCCAGATGTCTCAGTCCATTCCAGAGGAACCTCTTTTCCCTTCACCGGCTCGTCTTTCACGCCGAGGATCGACTCACACCAAGGTGGCACGTGGCACAGCCCTGTGGGTAAGACTCGTGGGAAAGCCTCGAGGGACAGCCTGGAGGGAAAGCCACAGATCCCTTGATCCACGTGACAGGAAGCGTGACACTACTGCTGCAGCTCGGGAGGAAAGCGCACGTGCATGCCCCCACTCGAGACGAGGCCTGACTCCCCTGGGGAAACTCAGAAGCACCCCAAGATCCATGGCAACACTGGAGAGGAATCCTCAGGTTCCGGCCCCGACTCCACACAAGGACTGAGGCCCCGGCATGGACGGGAGAGGAAGCCCGAGAGATCCCCTAGCTACTCGCATGGGGACTGGCCTTTCCTGAGGCCACCAGAGCGGGTCCCTGAGGTCCCCGTCGTAACTCGAGAAGACCTGCCGCAACTCGAGAAAATCCAGGAGGTTCTCCCCTCCAGGCGAGATGAGGCCCATTTCCACTGAGGCGTCTCAAGGCTGATCACACCTCACCTCTGGAACTTCGAAAGGGTCCTTCACACCCTTGGTGCAAATCAAGAAGTTCCCCGACCTAGCCGTCTCCACTCGAGAGGAATCACGAGGGTCCCGCCCACATCCAGAGGAGCCCCGTTTCCGCCTCGTAGCTCGAGATGAGGGATCCTTTCCCTGCTTCGTCGGGAAAGAGTTCCGGTCGCATCTCAAGAGGAGGCCCTCTCAACAGGAACGGCGAGAGGAACTCCAGGGTCGTGCCACCTTTCCAAGAGTCCCCCAGATGTCTCAGTCCATTCCAGAGGAACCTCTTTTCCCTTCACCGGCTCGTCTTTCACGCCGAGGATCGACTCACACCAAGGTGGCACGTGGCACAGCCCTGTGGGAGAGCCTCGTGGGAAAGCCTCGAGGGACAGCCTCGAGGGAAAGCCACAGATCCCTTGATCCACGTGACAGGAAGCGTGACACTACTGCTGCAGCTCGGGAGGAAAGCGCACGTGCATGCCCCCACTCGAGACGAGGCCTGACTCCCCTGGGGAGACTCAGAAGCAACCCAAGATCCATGGCAACACTGGAGAGGAATCCTCAGGTTCCGGCCCCGACTCCACACAAGGACTGAGGCCCCGGCATGGACGGGAGAGGAATCCCGAGAGGTCCCCTAGCAACTCGCATGGGGACTGGCCTTTCCTGAGGCCACCAGAGAGGGTCCCTGAGGTCCCCGTCGTAACTCGAGAAGACCTGCCGCAACTCGAGAAAATCCAGGAGGTTCTCCCCTCCAGGCGAGATGAGGCCCATTTCTGCTGAGGCGTCTCGAGGCTGATCACACCTCACCTCTGGAACTTCGAAAGGGTCCTTCACACCCTTGGTGCAAATCAAGAAGTTCCCCGACCTAGCCGTCTCCACTCGAGAGGAATCACGAGGGTCCCGCCCACTTCCAGAGGAGCCCCGTTTCCGCCTCGTAGCTCGAGATGAGGGATCCTTTCCCTGCTTCGTCGGGAAAGAGTTCCCGGCGTTCCCGTCGCATCTCAAGAGGAGGCCCTCTCAACAGGAACGGTGAGAGGAACTCCAGGGTCGTGCCACCATTCCAAGAGTCCCCCAGATGTCTCAGTCCATTCCAGAGGAACCTCTTTTCCCTTCACCGGCTCGTCTTTCACGCCGAGGATCGACTCACACCAAGGTGGCACGTGGCACAGCCCTGTGGGAAAGCCTCGTGGGAAAGCCTCGAGGGACAGCCTCGAGGGAAAGCCACAGATCCCTTGATCCACGTGACAGGAAGCGTGACACTACTGCTGCAGCTCGGGAGGAAAGCGCACGTGCATGCCCCCACTCGAGACGAGGCCTGACTCCCCTGGGAAGACTCAGAAGCACCCCAAGATCAATGGCAACACTGGAGTGGAATCGTCAGGTTCCGGCCCCGACTCCACACAAGGTCTTAGGCCCCGGCATGGACGGGAGAGGAATCCAGAGATGGCCCCTAGAAACTCGCATGGGGACTGGCCTTTCCTGAGGCCACCAGAGCGGGTCCCTGAGGTCCCCGTCGTAACTCGAGAAGACCTGCCGCAACTCGAGAAAATCCAGGAGGTTCTCCCCTCCAGGCGAGATGAGGCCCATTTCCGCTGAGGCGTCTCGAGGCTGATCACACCTCACCTCTGGAACTTCGAAAGGGTCCTTCACACCCTTGGTGCAAATCAAGAAGTTCCCCGACCTAGCCGTCTCCACTCGAGAGGAATCACGAGGGTCCCGCCCACATCCAGTGAAGCCCCGTTTCCGCCTCGTAGCTCGAGATGAGGGATCCTTTCCCTGCTTCGTCGGGAAAGAGTTCCCGGCGTTCCCGTCGCATCTCAAGAGGAGGCCCTCTCAACAGGAACGGCGAGAGGAACTCCAGGGTCGTGCCACCTTTCCAAGAGTCCCCCAGATGTCTCAGTCCATTCCAGAGGAACCTCTTTTCCCTTCACCGGCTCGTCTTTCACGCCGAGGATCGACTCCCACCAAGGTGGCACGTGGCACAGCCCTGTGGGAAAGCCTCGTGGGAAAGCCTCGAGGGACAGCCTCGAGGGAAAGCCACAGATCCCTTGATCCACGTGACAGGAAGCGTGACACTACTGCTGCAGCTCAGGAGGAAAGCGCACGTGCATGCCCCCACTCGAGACGAAGCCTGACTCCCCTGGGGAGACTCAGAAGCACCCCAAGATCCATGGCAACACTGGAGAGGAATCCTCAGGTTCCGGCCCCGACTCCACACAAGGACTGAGGCCCCGGCATGGACGGGAGAGGAATCCCGAGAGGTCCCCTAGCAACTCGCATGGGGACTGGCCTTTCCTGAGGCCACCAGAGCGGGTCCCTGAGGTCCCCGTCGTAACTCGAGAAGACCTGCCGCAACTCGAGAAAATCCAGGAGGCTCTCCCCTCCAGGCGAGATGAGGCCCATTTCTGCTGAGGCGTCTCGAGGCTGATCACACCTCACCTCTGGAACTTCGAAAGGGTCCTTCACACCCTTGGTGCAAATCAAGAAGTTCCCCGACCTAGCCGTCTCCACTCGAGAGGAATCACGAGGGTCCCGCCCACTTCCAGAGGAGCCCCGTTTCCGCCTCGTAGGTCGAGATGAGGGATCCTTTCCCTGCTTCGTCGGGAAAGAGTTCCCGGCGTTCCCGTCGCATCTCAAGAGGCGGCCCTCTCAACAGGAACGGTGAGAGGAACTCCAGGGTCGTGCCACCATTCCAAGAGTCCCCCAGATGTCTCAGTCCATTCCAGAGGAACCTCTTTTCCCTTCACCGGCTCGTCTTTCACGCCGAGGATCGACTCACACCAAGGTGGCACGTGGCACAGCCCTGTGGGAAAGCCTCGTGGGAAAGCCTCGAGGGACAGCCTCGAGGGAAAGCCACAGATCCCTTGATCCACGTGACAGGAAGCGTGACACTACTGCTGCAGCTCGGGAGGAAAGCGCACGTGCATGCCCCCACTCGAGACGAGGCCTGACTCCCCTGGGAAGACTCAGAAGCACCCCAAGATCAATGGCAACACTGGAGTGGAATCGTCAGGTTCCGGCCCCGACTCCACACAAGGTCTTAGGCCCCGGCATGGACGGGAGAGGAATCCAGAGATGGCCCCTAGCAACTCGCCTGGGGACTGGCCTTTCCTGAGGCCACCAGAGCGGGTCCCTGAGGTCCCCGTCGTAACTCGAGAAGACCTGCCGCAACTCGAGAAAATCCAGGAGGTTCTCCCCTCCAGGCGAGATGAGGCCCATTTCCGCTGAGGCGTCTCGAGGCTGATCACACCTCACCTCTGGAACTTCGAAAGGGTCCTTCACACCCTTGGTGCAAATCAAGAAGTTCCCCGACCTAGCCGTCTCCACTCGAGAGGAATCACGAGGGTCCCGCCCACATCCAGTGGAGCCCCGTTTCCGCCTCGTAGCTCGAGATGAGGGATCTTTTCCCTGCTTCGTCGGGAAAGAGTTCCCGGCGTTCCCGTCGCATCTCAAGAGGAGGCCCTCTCAACAGGAACGGCGAGAGGAACTCCAGGGTCGTGCCACCTTTCCAAGAGTCCCCCAGATGTCTCAGTCCATTCCAGAGGAACCTCTTTTCCCTTCACCGGCTCGTCTTTCACGCCGAGGATCGACTCCCACCAAGGTGGCACGTGGCACAGCCCTGTGGGAAAGCCTCGTGGGAAAGCCTCGAGGGACAGCCTCGAGGGAAAGCCACAGATCCCTTGATCCACGTGACAGGAAGCGTGACACTACTGCTGCAGCTCAGGAGGAAAGCGCACGTGCATGCCCCCACTCGAGACGAAGCCTGACTCCCCTGGGGAGACTCAGAAGCACCCCAAGATCCATGGCAACACTGGAGAGGAATCCTCAGGTTCCGGCCCCGACTCCACACAAGGACTGAGGCCCCGGCATGGACGGGAGAGGAATCCCGAGAGGTCCCCTAGCAACTCGCATGGGGACTGGCCTTTCCTGAGGCCACCAGAGCGGGTCCCTGAGGTCCCCGTCGTAACTCGAGAAGACCTGCCGCAACTCGAGAAAATCCAGGAGGTTCTCCCCTCCAGGCGAGATGAGGCCCATTTCCGCTGAGGCGTCTCGAGGCTGATCACACCTCACCTCTGGACCTTCGAAAGGGTCCTTCACACCCTTGGTGCAAATCAAGAAGTTCCCCGACCTAGCCGTCTCCACTCGAGAGGAATCACGAGGGTCCCGCCCACATCCAGAGGAGCCCTGTTTCCGCCTCGTAGCTCGAGATGAGGGATCCTTTCCCTGCTTCGTCGGGAAAGAGTTCCCGGCGTTCCCGTCGCATCTCAAGAGGAGGCCCTCTCAACAGAACGGCGAGAGGAACTCCAGGGTCGTGCCACCATTCCAAGAGTCCCCCAGATGTCTCAGTCCATTCCAGAGGAACCTCTTTTCCCTTCAAAGGCTCGTCTTTCACGCCGAGGATCGACTCCCACCAAGGTGGCACGTGGCACAGCCCTGTGGGAAAGCCTCGTGGGAAAGCCTCGAGGGACAGCCTCGAGGGAAAGCCACAGATCCCTTGATCCACGTGACAGGAAGCGTGACACTACTGCTGCAGCTCGGGAGGAAAGCGCACGTGCATGCCCCCACTCGAGACGAGGCCTGACTCCCCTGGGGAGACTCAGAAGCAACCCAAGATCCATGGCAACACTGGAGAGGAATCCTCAGGTTCCGGCCCCGACTCCACACAAGGACTGAGGCCCCGGCATGGACGGGAGAGGAATCCCGAGAGGTCCCCTAGCAACTCGCATGGGGACTGGCCTTTCCTGAGGCCACAAGAGCGGGTCCGTGAGGTCCCCGTCGTAACTCGAGAAGACCTGCCGCAACTCGAGAAAATCCAGGAGGTTCTCCCCTCCAGGCGAGATGAGGCCCATTTCCGCTGAGGCGTCTCGAGGCTGATCACACCTCACCTCTGGAACTTCGAAAGGGTCCTTCACACCCTTGGTGCAAATCAAGAAGCACCCCGACCTAGCCGTCTCCACTCGAGAGGAATCACGAGGGTCCCGCCCACATCCAGAGGAGCCCCGTTTCTGCCTCGTAGCTCGAGATGAGGGATCCTTTCCCTGTTTCGTCGGGAAAGAGTTCCCGTCGCATCTCAAGAGGAGGCCCTCTCAACAGGAACGACGAGAGGAACTCCAGGGTCGTGCCACCATTTCAAGAGTCCCCCAGATGTCTCAGTCCATTCCAAAGGAACCTCTTTTCCCTTCACCGGCTCGTCTTTCACGCCGAGGATCGACTCCCACCAAGGTGGCACGTGGCACAGCCCTGTGGGAAAGCCTCGTGCGAAAGCCTCGAGGGACAGCCTCGAGGGAAAGCCACAGATCCCTTGATCCACGTGACAGGAAGCGTGACACTACTGCTGCAGCTCGGGAGGAAAGCGCACGTGCATGCCCCCACTCGAGACGAGGCCTGACTCCCCTGGGGAGACTCAGAAGCACCCCAAGATCCATGGCAACACTGGAGAGGAATCCTCAGGTTCCGCCCCCGACTCCACACAAGGACTGAGGCCCCGGCATGGACGGGAGAGGAATCCCGAGAGGTCCCCTAGCAACTCGCATGGGGACTGGCCTTTCCTGAGGCCACCAGAGCGGGTCCCTGAGGTCCCCGTCGTAACTCGAGAAGACCTGCCGCAACTCGAGAAAATCCAGGAGGTTCTCCCCTCCAGGCGAGATGAGGCCCATTTCCGCTGAGGCGTCTCGAGGCTGATCACACCTCACCTCTGGAACTTCGAAAGGCTCCTCCACACCCTTGGTGCAAATCAAGAAGTTCCCCGACCTAGCTGTCTCCACTCGAGAGGAATCACGAGGGTCCCGCCCACGTCCAGAGGAGCCCCGTTTCCGCCTCGTAGCTCGAGATGAGGGATCCTTTCCCTGCTTCGTCGGGAAAGAGTTCCCGGCGTTCCCGTCGCATCTCAAGAGGAGGCCCTCTCAACAGGAACGGCGAGAGGAACTCCAGGGTCGTGCCACCATTCCAAGAGTCCCCCAGATGTCTCAGTCCATTCCAGAGGAACCTCTTTTCCCTTCACCGGCTCGTCTTTCACGCCGAGGATCGACTCACACCAAGGTGGCACGTGGCACAGTCCTGTGGGAAAGCCTCGTGGGAAAGCCTCGAGGGACAGCCTCGAGGGAAAGCCACAGATCCCTTGATCCACGTGACAGGAAGCGTGACACTACTGCTGCAGCTCGGGAGGAAAGCGCACGTGCATGCCCCCACAAGAGACGAGGCCTGACTCCCCTGGGGAGACTCAGAAGCACCCCAAGATCCATGGCAACATTGGAGAGGAATCCTCAGGTTCCGGCCCCGACTCCACACAAGGACTGAGGCCCCGGCATGGACGGGAGAGGATTCCCGAGAAGTCCCCTAGCAACTCGCATGGGGACTGGCCTTTCCTGAGGCCACCAGAGCGGGTCCCTGAGGTCCCCGTCGTAACTCGAGAAGACCTGCCTTAACTCGAGAAAATCCAGGAGGTTCTCCCCTCCAGGCGAGATGAGGCCCATTTCCGCTGAGGCGTCTCGAGGCTGATCACACCTCACGTCTGGAACTTCGAAAGGGTCCTTCACACCCTTGGTGCAAATCAAGAAGTTCCCCGACATACCCGTCTCCACTCGAGAGGAATCACGAGGGTCCCGCCCACATCCAAAGGAGCCCCGTTTCCGCCTCGTAGCTCGAGATGAGGGATCCTTTCCCTGCTTCGTCGGGAAAGAGTTCCCGGCGTTCCCGTCGCATCTCAAGAGGAGGCCCTCTCTACAGGAACGGCGAGAGGAACTCCAGGGTCGTGCCACCATTCCAAGAGTCCCCCAGATGTCTCAGTCCATTCCAGAGGAACCACTTTTCCCTTCACCGGCTCGTCTTTCACGCCGAGGATCGACTCACACCAAGGTGGCACGTGGCACAGCCCTGTGGGAAAGCCTCGTGGGAAACCCTCGAGGGACAGCCTCGAGGGAAAGCCACAGATCCCTTGATCCACGTGACAGGAAGCGTGACACTACTGCTGCAGCTCGAGAGGAAAGCTCACGTACATGCCCCCACTCGAGACGAGGCCTGACTCCCCTGGGGAGACTCAGAAGCACCCCAAGATCCATGGCAACACTGGAGAGGAATCCTCAGGTTCCGTCCCCGACTCCACACAAGGACTGAGGCCCCGGCATGGACGGGAGAGGAATCCCGAGAGGGCCCCTAGCAACTCGCATGGGGACTGGCCTTTCCTGAGGCCACCAGAGCGGGTCCCTGAGGTCCCCGTCGTAACTCGAGAAGACCTGCCGCAACTCGAGAAAATCCAGGAGGTTCTCCCCTCCAGGCGAGATGAGGCCCATTTCCGCTGAGGCGTCTCGAGGCTGATCACACCTCACCTCTGGAACTTCGAAAGGGTCCTTCACACCCTTGGTGCAAATCAAGAAGTTCCCCGACCTAGCCGTCTCCACTCGAGAGGAATTATGAGGGTCCCGCCCACATCCAGAGGAGCCCCGTTTCCGCCTCGTAGCTCGAGATGAGGGATCCTTTCCCTGCTTCGTCGGGAAAGAATTCCCGGCGTTCCCGTCGCATCTCAAGAGGAGGCCCTCTCAACAGGAACGGCGAGAGGAACTCCAGGGTCGTGGCACCATTCCAAGAGTCCCCCAGATGTCTCAGTCCATTCCAGAGGAACCTCTTTTCCCTTCAGCGGCTCGTCTTTCACGCCGAGGATCGACTCACACCAAGGTGGCACGTGGCACAGCCCTGTGGGAAAGCCTCGTGGGAAAGCCTCGATGGACAGCCACAGATTCCTTGATCCACGTGACAGGAAGCGTGACAATACTGCTGCAGCTCGGGCGGAAAGCGCATGTGCATGCCCCCACTTGAGACGAGGCCTGACTCCCCTGGGGAGACTCAGAAGCACCCCAAGATCCATGGCAACACTGGAGAGGAATCCTCAGGTTCCGGCCCCGACTCCACACAAGGACTGAGGCCCCGGCATGGACGGGAGCGGAATCCCGAGAGGTCCCCTAGCAACTCGCATGGGGACTGGCCTTTCCTGAGGCCACCAGAGTGAGTCCCTGTGGTCCCCGTCGTAACTCGAGAAGACCTGCCGCAACTCGAGAAAATCCAGGAGGTTCTCCCCTCCAGGCGAGATGAGGCCCATTTCCGCTGAGGCGTCTCGAGGCTGATCACACCTCACCTCTGGAACTTCGAAAGGGTCCTTCACACCCTTGGTGCAAATCAAGAAGTTCCCCGACATACCCGTCTCCACTCGAGAGGAATCACGAGGGTCCCGCCCACATCCAGAGGAGCCCCGTTTCCGCCTCGTAGCTCGAGATGAGGGAATCTTTCCCTGCTTCGTCGGGAAAGAGTTCCCGGCGTTCCCGTCGCATCTCAAGAGGAGGCCCTCTCAACAGGAACGGCGAGAGGAACTCCAGGGTCGTGCCACCATTCCAAGAGTCCCCCAGATGTCTCAGTCCATTCCAGAGGAACCTCTTTTCCCTTCACCGGCTCGTCTTTCACGCCGAGGATCGACTCACACCAAGGTGGCACGTGGCACAGCCCTGTGGGAAAGCCTCGTGGGAAAGCCTCGAGGGACAGCCTCGAGGGAAAGCCACAGATCCCTTGATCCACGTGACAGGAAGCGTGACACTACTGCTGCAGCTCGGGAGGAAAGCGCACGTGCATGCCCCCACTCGAGACGAGGCCTGACTCCCCTGGGGAGACTCAGAAGCAACCCAAGATCCATGGCAACACTGGAGAGGAATCCTCAGGTTCCGGCCCCGACTCCACACAAGGACTGAGGCCCCGGCATGGACGGGAGAGGAATCCCGAGAGGTCCCCTAGCAACTCGCATGGGGACTGGCCTTTCCTGAGGCCACAAGAGCGGGTCCGTGAGGTCCCCGTCGTAACTCGAGAAGACCTGCCGCAACTCGAGAAAATCCAGGAGGTTCTCCCCTCCAGGCGAGATGAGGCCCATTTCCGCTGAGGCGTCTCGAGGCTGATCACACCTCACCTCTGGAACTTCGAAAGGGTCCTTCACACCCTTGGTGCAAATCAAGAAGCACCCCGACCTAGCCGTCTCCACTCGAGAGGAATCACGAGGGTCCCGCCCACATCCAGAGGAGCCCCGTTTCTGCCTCGTAGCTCGAGATGAGGGATCCTTTCCCTGTTTCGTCGGGAAAGAGTTCCCGTCGCATCTCAAGAGGAGGCCCTCTCAACAGGAACGACGAGAGGAACTCCAGGGTCGTGCCACCATTTCAAGAGTCCCCCAGATGTCTCAGTCCATTCCAAAGGAACCTCTTTTCCCTTCACCGGCTCGTCTTTCACGCCGAGGATCGACTCCCACCAAGGTGGCACGTGGCACAGCCCTGTGGGAAAGCCTCGTGCGAAAGCCTCGAGGGACAGCCTCGAGGGAAAGCCACAGATCCCTTGATCCACGTGACAGGAAGCGTGACACTACTGCTGCAGCTCGGGAGGAAAGCGCACGTGCATGCCCCCACTCGAGACGAGGCCTGACTCCCCTGGGGAGACTCAGAAGCACCCCAAGATCCATGGCAACACTGGAGAGGAATCCTCAGGTTCCGCCCCCGACTCCACACAAGGACTGAGGCCCCGGCATGGACGGGAGAGGAATCCCGAGAGGTCCCCTAGCAACTCGCATGGGGACTGGCCTTTCCTGAGGCCACCAGAGCGGGTCCCTGAGGTCCCCGTCGTAACTCGAGAAGACCTGCCGCAACTCGAGAAAATCCAGGAGGTTCTCCCCTCCAGGCGAGATGAGGCCCATTTCCGCTGAGGCGTCTCGAGGCTGATCACACCTCACCTCTGGAACTTCGAAAGGCTCCTCCACACCCTTGGTGCAAATCAAGAAGTTCCCCGACCTAGCTGTCTCCACTCGAGAGGAATCACGAGGGTCCCGCCCACGTCCAGAGGAGCCCCGTTTCCGCCTCGTAGCTCGAGATGAGGGATCCTTTCCCTGCTTCGTCGGGAAAGAGTTCCCGGCGTTCCCGTCGCATCTCAAGAGGAGGCCCTCTCAACAGGAACGGCGAGAGGAACTCCAGGGTCGTGCCACCATTCCAAGAGTCCCCCAGATGTCTCAGTCCATTCCAGAGGAACCTCTTTTCCCTTCACCGGCTCGTCTTTCACGCCGAGGATCGACTCACACCAAGGTGGCACGTGGCACAGTCCTGTGGGAAAGCCTCGTGGGAAAGCCTCGAGGGACAGCCTCGAGGGAAAGCCACAGATCCCTTGATCCACGTGACAGGAAGCGTGACACTACTGCTGCAGCTCGGGAGGAAAGCGCACGTGCATGCCCCCACAAGAGACGAGGCCTGACTCCCCTGGGGAGACTCAGAAGCACCCCAAGATCCATGGCAACATTGGAGAGGAATCCTCAGGTTCCGGCCCCGACTCCACACAAGGACTGAGGCCCCGGCATGGACGGGAGAGGATTCCCGAGAAGTCCCCTAGCAACTCGCATGGGGACTGGCCTTTCCTGAGGCCACCAGAGCGGGTCCCTGAGGTCCCCGTCGTAACTCGAGAAGACCTGCCTTAACTCGAGAAAATCCAGGAGGTTCTCCCCTCCAGGCGAGATGAGGCCCATTTCCGCTGAGGCGTCTCGAGGCTGATCACACCTCACGTCTGGAACTTCGAAAGGGTCCTTCACACCCTTGGTGCAAATCAAGAAGTTCCCCGACATACCCGTCTCCACTCGAGAGGAATCACGAGGGTCCCGCCCACATCCAAAGGAGCCCCGTTTCCGCCTCGTAGCTCGAGATGAGGGATCCTTTCCCTGCTTCGTCGGGAAAGAGTTCCCGGCGTTCCCGTCGCATCTCAAGAGGAGGCCCTCTCTACAGGAACGGCGAGAGGAACTCCAGGGTCGTGCCACCATTCCAAGAGTCCCCCAGATGTCTCAGTCCATTCCAGAGGAACCACTTTTCCCTTCACCGGCTCGTCTTTCACGCCGAGGATCGACTCACACCAAGGTGGCACGTGGCACAGCCCTGTGGGAAAGCCTCGTGGGAAACCCTCGAGGGACAGCCTCGAGGGAAAGCCACAGATCCCTTGATCCACGTGACAGGAAGCGTGACACTACTGCTGCAGCTCGAGAGGAAAGCTCACGTACATGCCCCCACTCGAGACGAGGCCTGACTCCCCTGGGGAGACTCAGAAGCACCCCAAGATCCATGGCAACACTGGAGAGGAATCCTCAGGTTCCGTCCCCGACTCCACACAAGGACTGAGGCCCCGGCATGGACGGGAGAGGAATCCCGAGAGGGCCCCTAGCAACTCGCATGGGGACTGGCCTTTCCTGAGGCCACCAGAGCGGGTCCCTGAGGTCCCCGTCGTAACTCGAGAAGACCTGCCGCAACTCGAGAAAATCCAGGAGGTTCTCCCCTCCAGGCGAGATGAGGCCCATTTCCGCTGAGGCGTCTCGAGGCTGATCACACCTCACCTCTGGAACTTCGAAAGGGTCCTTCACACCCTTGGTGCAAATCAAGAAGTTCCCCGACCTAGCCGTCTCCACTCGAGAGGAATTATGAGGGTCCCGCCCACATCCAGAGGAGCCCCGTTTCCGCCTCGTAGCTCGAGATGAGGGATCCTTTCCCTGCTTCGTCGGGAAAGAATTCCCGGCGTTCCCGTCGCATCTCAAGAGGAGGCCCTCTCAACAGGAACGGCGAGAGGAACTCCAGGGTCGTGGCACCATTCCAAGAGTCCCCCAGATGTCTCAGTCCATTCCAGAGGAACCTCTTTTCCCTTCAGCGGCTCGTCTTTCACGCCGAGGATCGACTCACACCAAGGTGGCACGTGGCACAGCCCTGTGGGAAAGCCTCGTGGGAAAGCCTCGATGGACAGCCACAGATTCCTTGATCCACGTGACAGGAAGCGTGACAATACTGCTGCAGCTCGGGCGGAAAGCGCATGTGCATGCCCCCACTTGAGACGAGGCCTGACTCCCCTGGGGAGACTCAGAAGCACCCCAAGATCCATGGCAACACTGGAGAGGAATCCTCAGGTTCCGGCCCCGACTCCACACAAGGACTGAGGCCCCGGCATGGACGGGAGCGGAATCCCGAGAGGTCCCCTAGCAACTCGCATGGGGACTGGCCTTTCCTGAGGCCACCAGAGTGAGTCCCTGTGGTCCCCGTCGTAACTCGAGAAGACCTGCCGCAACTCGAGAAAATCCAGGAGGTTCTCCCCTCCAGGCGAGATGAGGCCCATTTCCGCTGAGGCGTCTCGAGGCTGATCACACCTCACCTCTGGAACTTCGAAAGGGTCCTTCACACCCTTGGTGCAAATCAAGAAGTTCCCCGACATACCCGTCTCCACTCGAGAGGAATCACGAGGGTCCCGCCCACATCCAGAGGAGCCCCGTTTCCGCCTCGTAGCTCGAGATGAGGGAATCTTTCCCTGCTTCGTCGGGAAAGAGTTCCCGGCGTTCCCGTCGCATCTCAAGAGGAGGCCCTCTCAACAGGAACGGCGAGAGGAACTCCAGGGTCGTGCCACCATTCCAAGAGTCCCCCAGATGTCTCAGTCCATTCCAGAGGAACCTCTTTTCCCTTCACCGGCTCGTCTTTCACGCCGAGGATCGACTCACACCAAGGTGGCACGTGGCACAGCCCTGTGGGAAAGCCTCGTGGGAAAGCCTCGAGGGACAACCTCGAGGGAAAGCCACAGATCCCTTGATCCACGTGACAGGAAGCGTGACACTACTGCTGCAGCTCGGGAGGAAAGCGGACGTGCATGCCCCCACTCGAGATGAGGCCTGACTCCCCTGGGGAGACTCAGAAGCACCCCAAGATCCATGGCAACACTGGAGTGAATTCCTCAGATTCCGGCCCCGACTCCACACAAGGACTGAGGCCCCGGCATGGACGGGAGAGGAATCCCGAGAGGTCCCCTAGCAACTCGCATGGGGACTGGCCTTTCCTGACGCCACCAGAGCGGGTCCCTGAGGTCCCCGTCGTAACTCGAGAAGACCTGCCGCAACTCGAGAAAATCCAGGAGGTTCTCCCCTCCAGGCGAGATGAGGCCCATTTCCGCTGAGACGTCTCGAGGTTGATCACACCTCACCTCTGGAACTTCAAAAGGGTCCTTCACACCCTTGGTGCAAATCAAGAAGTTCCCCGACATACCCGTCTCCACTCGAGGGGAATCACGAGGGTCCCGCCCACATCCAGAGGAGCCCCGTTTCCGCCTTGTAGCTCGAGATGAGGGATCCTTTCCCTGCTTCGTCGGGAAAGAGTTCCCGGCGTTCCCGTCGCATCTCAAGAGGAGGCCCTCTCAACAGGAACGGCGAGAGGAACTCCAGGGTCGTGCCACCATTCCAAGAGTCCCCCAGATGTCTCAGTCCATTCCAGAGGAACCTCTTATCCCTTCACCGGCTCGTCTTTCACGCCGAGGATCGACTCACACCAAGGTGGCACGTGGCACAGCCCTGTGGGAAAGCCTCGTGGGAAAGCCTCGATGGACAGCCACAGATCCCTTGATCCACGTGACAGGAAGCGTGACACTACTGCTGCAGCTCGGGAGGAAAGCGCACGTGCATGCCCCCACAAGAGACGAGGCCTGACTCCCCTGGGGAGACTCAGAAGCACCCCAAGATCCATGGCAACACTGGAGAGGAATCCTCAGGTTCCGGCCCCGACTCCACACAAGGACTGAGGCCCCGGCATGGACGGGAGCGGAATCCCGAGAGGTCCCCTAGCAACTCGCATGGGGACTGGCCTTTCCTGAGGCCACCAGAGTGCGTCCCTGTGGTCCCCGTCGTAACTCGAGAAGACCTGCCGCAACTCGACAAAATCCAGGAGGTTCTCCCCTCCAGGCGAGATGAGGCCCATTTCCGCTGAGGCGTCTCGAGGCTGATCACACCTCACCTCTGGAACTTCGAAAGGGTCCTTCACACCCTTGGTGCAAATCAAGAAGTTCCCCGACCTAGCCGTCTCCACTCGAGAGGAATCACGAGGGTCCCGCCCACATCCAGAGGAGCCCCGTTTCCGCCTCGTAGCTCGAGATGAGGGATCCTTTCCCTGCTTCGTCGGGAAAGAGTTCCCGGCGTTCCGTCGCATCTCAAGAGTAGGCCCTCTCAACAGGAACGGCGAGAGGAACTCCAGGGTCGTGCCACCATTCCAAGAGTCCCCCAGATGTCTCAGTCCATTCCAGAGGAACCTCTTTTCCCTTCACCGGCTCGTCTTTCACGCCGAGGATCGACTCACACCAAGGTGGCACGTGGCCAGCCCTGTGGGAAAGCCTCGTGGGAAAGCCTCGAGGGCAGCCTGGAGGGAAAGCCACAGATCCCTTGATCCACGTGACAGGAAGCGTGACACTACTGCTGCAGCTCGGGAGGAAAGCGCACGTGCATGCCCCCACTCCAGACGAGGCCTGACTCCCCTGGGGAGACTCAGAAGCCCACCAAGATCCATAGAAACACTGGCGAGGAATCCTCAGGTTCCGGCCCCGACTCCACACAAGGACTGAGGCCCCGGCATGGACGGGAGAGGAAACCCGAGAGGTCCCCTAGCAACTCGCATGGGGACTGGCCTTTCCTGAGGCCACCAGAGCGGGTCCCTTAGGTCCCCGTCGTAACTCGAGAAGACCTGCCGCAACTCGAGAAAATCCAGGAGGTTCTCCCCTCCAGGCGAGATGAGGCCCATTTCCTCTGAGGCGTCTCCAGGCTGATCACACCTCACCTCTGGAACTTCGAAAGGCTCCTTCACACCCTTGGTGCAAATCAAGAAGTTCCCCTACATACCCGTCTCCACTCGAGAGGAATCACGAGGGTCCCGCCCACATCCAGAGGAGCCCCGTTTCCGCCTCGTAGCTCGAGATGAGGGATCCTTTCCCTGCTTCGTCGGGAAAGAGTTCCCGGCGTTCCCGTCGCATCTCAAGAGGAGGCCCTCTCAACAGGAACGGCGAGAGGAACTCCAGGGTCGTGTCACCATTCCAAGAGTCCCCCAGATGTCTCAGTCCATTCCAGAGGAACCTCTTTTCCCTTCACCGGCTCGTCTTTCACGCCGAGGATCGACTCACACCAAGGTGGCACGTGGCACAGCCCTGTGGGAAAGCCTCGTGGGAAAGCCTCGAGGGACAGCCTCGAGGGAAAGCCACAGATCCCTTGATCCACGTGACAGGAAGCGTGACACTACTGCTGCAGCTCGGGAGGAAAGCGCACGTGCATGCCCCCACTCGAGACGAAGCCTGACTCCCCTGGGGAGACTCAGAAGCACCCCAAGATCCATGTCAACACTGGAGAGGAACCCTCAGGTTCCGGCCCCGACTCCACACAAGGACTTAGGCCCCGGCATTGACGGGAGAGGAATCCCGAGAGGTCCCCTAGCAACTCGCATGGGGACTGGCCTTTCCTGAGGCCACCAGAGCGGGTTCCTGAGGTCCCCGTCGTAACTCGAGAAGACCTGCCGCAACTCGAGAAAATCCAGGAGGTTCTCCCCTCCAGGCGAGATGAGGCGATTTCCCCTGAGGCGTCTCGAGGCTGATCACACCTCACCTCTGGAACTTCGAAAGGGTCCTTCACACCCTTGGTGCAAATCAAGAAGTTCCCCGACATAACCGTCTCCACTCGAGAGGAATCACGAGGGTCCCGCCCACATCCAGAGGAGCCCCGTTTCCGCCTCGTAGCTCGAGATGAGGGATCCTTTCCCTGCTTCGTCGGGAAAGAGTTCCCGGCGTTCCCGTCGCATCTCAAGAGGAGGCCCTCTCAACAGGAACGGCGAGAGGAACTCCAGGGTCGTGCCACCATTCCAAGAGTCCCCCAGATGTCTCAGTCCATTCCAGAGGAACCTCTTTTCCCTTCACCGGCTCGTCTTTCACGCCGAGGATCGACTCACACCAAGGTGGCACGTGGCACAGCCCTGTGGGAAAGCCTCGTGGGAAAGCCTCGAGGGACAGCCACAGATCCCTTGATCCACGTGACAGGAAGCGTGACACTACTGCTGCAGCTCGGGAGGAAAGCGCACGTGCATGCCCCCACTCGAGACGAGGCCTGACTCCCCTGGGGAGACTCAGAAGCACCCCAAGATCCATGGCAACACTGGAGAGGAATCCTCACGTTCCGGCCCCGACACCACACAAGGACTGAGGCCCCGGCATGGACGGGAGAGGAATCCCGAGAGGTCCCCTAGCAACTCGCATGGGGACTGGCCTTTCCTGAGGCCACCAGAGCGGGTCCCTGAGGTCCCCGTCGTACCTCGAGAAGACCTGCCGCAACTCGAGAAAATCCAGGAGGTTCTCCCCTCCAGGCGAGATGATGCCCATTTCCGCTGAGGCATCTCGTGGCTGATCACACCTCACCTCTGGAACTTCGAAAGGGTCCTTCACACCCTTGGTACAAATCAAGAAGTTCCCCGACCTAGCCGTCTCCACTCGAGAGTAATCACGAGGGTCCCGCCCACATCCAGAGGAGCCCCGTTTCCACCTCGTAGCTCGAGATGAGGGATCCTTTAACTGCTTCGTCGGGAAAGAGTTCCCGGCGTTCCCGTCGCATCTCAAGAGGAGGCCCTCTCAACAGGAAAGGCGAGAGGAACTCCAGGGTCGTGCCACCATTCCAAGAGTCCCCCAGATGTCTCAGTCCATTCCAGAGGAACCTCTTTTCCCTTCACCGGCTCGTCTTTCACGCCGAGGATCGACTCACACCAAGGTGGCACGTGGCACAGCCCTGTGGGAAAGCCTCGTGGGAAAGCCTCGAGGGACAGCCTCGAGGGAAAGCCACAGATCCCTTGATCCACGTGACAGGAAGCGTGACACTACTGCTGCAGCTCGGGAGGAAAGCGCACGTGCATGCCCCCACTCGAGACGAGGCCTGACTCCCCTGGGGAGACTCAGAATCACCCCAAGATCCATGGCAACACTGGAGAGGAATCCTCAGGTTCCGGCCCTGACTCCACACAAGGACTGAGGCCCCGGCATGGACGGGAGAGGAATCCCGAGAGGTCCCCTAGCAACTCGCATGGGGACTGGCCTTTCCTGAGGCCACCAGAGCGGGTCCCTGAGGTCCCCGTCGTACCTCGAGAAGACCTGCCGCAACTCGAGAAAATCCAGGAGGTTCTCCCCTCCATGCGAGATGAGGCCAATTTCCGCTGAGGCGTCTCGAAGCTGATCACACCTCACCTCTGGAACTTCGAAAGGGTCCTTCACACCCTTGGTGCAAATCAAGAAGTTCCCCGACATACCCGTCTCCACTCGAGAGGAATCACGAGGGTCCCGCCCACAACCAGAGGAGCCCCGTTTCCGCCTCGTAGCTCGAGATGAGGGATCCTTTCCCTGCTTCGTCGGGAAACAGTTCCCGGCATTCCCGTCGCATCTCAAGAGGAGGCCCTCTCAACAGGAACGGCGAGAGGAACTCCAGGGTCGTGCCACCATTCCAAGAGTCCCCCAGATGTCTCAGTCCATTCCAGAGGAACCTCTTTTCCCTTCACCGGCTCGTCTTTCACGCCGAGGGTCGAATCACACCAAGGTGGCACGTGGCACAGCCCTGTGGGAAAGCCTCGTGGGAAAGCCTCGAGGGACAGCCTCGGGGGAAAGCCACAGATCCCTTGATCCACGTGACAGGAAGCGTGACACTACTGCTGCAGCTCGGGAGGAAAGCGCACGTGCATGCCCCCACTCGAGACGAGGCCTGACTCCCCTGGGGAGACTCAGAAGCACCCCAAGATCCATGGCAACACTGGAGAGGAATCCTCAGGTTCCGGCCCCGACTCCACACAAGGACTGAGGCCCCGGCATGGACGGGAGAGGAATCCCGAGAGGTCCCCTAGCAACTCGCATGGGGACTGGCCTTTCCTGAGGCCACCAGAGCGGGTCCCTGAGGTCCCCGTCGTACCTCGAGAAGACCTGCCGCAACTGGAGAAAATCCAGGAGGTTCTCCCCTCCAGGCGAGATGAGGCCCATTTCCGCTGAGGCGTCTCGGGGCTGATCACACCTCACCTCTGGAACTTCGAAAGGCTCCTTCACACCCTTGGTGCAAATCAAGAAGTTCCCCGACCTAACCGTCTCCACTCGAGAGGAATCACGAGGGTCCCGCCCACATCCAGAGGAGCCCCGTTTCCGCCTCGTAGCTCGAGATGAGGGATCCTTTCCCTGCTTCGTCGGGAAAGAGTTCCCGGCGTTCCCGTCGCATCTCAAGAGGAGGCCCTCTCAACAGGAACGGCGAGAGGAACTCCAGGGTCGTGCCACCATTCCAAGAGTCCCCCAGATGTCTCAGTCCATTCCAGAGGAACCTCTTTTCCCTTCACCGGCTCGTCTTTCACGCCGAGGATCGACTCACACCAAGGTGGCACGTGGCACAGCCCTGTGGGAAAGCCTCGTGGGAAAGCCTCGAGGGACAGCCTCGAGGGAAAGCCACAGATCCCTTGATCCACGTGACAGGTAGCGTGACACTACTGCTGCAGCTCCGGAGGAAATTGCACGTGCATGCCCCCACTCGAGACGAGGCCTGACTCCCCTAGGGAGACTCAGAAGCACCCCAAGATCCATGGCAACACTGGAGAGGAATCCTCAGGTTCCGTCCCCGACTCCACACAAGGACTGAGGCCCTGGCATGGACGGGAGAGGAATCCCGAGAGGTCCCCTAGCAACTCGCATGGGGACTGGCCTTTCCTGAGGCCACCAGAGCGGGTCCCTGTGGTCCCCGTCGTTACTCGAGAAGACCTGCCGCAACTGGAGAAAATCCAAGAGGTTCTCCCCTCCAGGCGAGATGAGGCCCATTTCCGCTGAGGCGTCTCGAGGCTGATCACACCTCACCTCTGGAACTTCGAAAGGGTCCTTAACACCCTTGGTGCAAATCAAGAAGTTCCCCGACCTAGCCGTCTCCACTCGAGAGGAATCACGAGGGTCCCGCCCACATCCAGAGGAGCCCCGTTTCCGCCTCGTAGCTCGAGATGAGGGATCCTTTCCCTGCTTCGTCGGGAAAGAGTTCCCGGCGTTCCCGTCGCATCTCAAGAGGAGGCCCTCTCAACAGGAACGGCGAGAGGAACTCCAGGGTCGTGCCACCATTCCAAGAGTCCCCCAGATGTCTCAGTCCATTCCAGAGGAACCTCTTTTCCCTTCACCGGCTCGTCTTTCACGCCGAGGATCGACTCACACCAAGGTGGCACGTGGCACAGCCCTGTGGGAAAGCCTCGTGGGAAAACTCGAGGGACAGCCTCGAGGGAAAGCCACAGATCCCTTGATCCACGTGACAGGAAGCGTGACACTACTGCTGCAGCTCGGGAGGAAAGCGCACGTGCATGCCCCCACTCGAGACGAGGCCTGACTCCCCTGGGGAGACTCAGAAGCACCCCAAGATCCATGGCAACACTGGAGAGGAATCCTCAGGTTCCAGCCCCGACTCCACACAAGGACTGAGGCCCCGGCATGGACGGGAGAGGAATCCCGAGAGGTCGCCTAGCAACTCGCATGGGGACTGGCCTTTCCTGAGGCCACCAGAGCGGGTCCCTGTGGTCCCCATCGTAACTCGAGAAGACCTGCCGCAACTGGAGAAAATCCAAGAGGTTCTCCCCTCCAGGCGAGATGAGGCCCATTTCCGCTGAGGCGTCTCGAGACTGATCACACCTCACCTCTGGAATTCGAAAGGATCCTTCACACCTTTTGTGCAAATCAAGAAGTTCCCCGACATACCCGTCTCCACTCGAGAGGAATCACGAGGGTCCCGCCCACATCCAGAGGAGCCCCGTTTCCTCCTCGTAGCTCGAGATGAGGGATCCTTTCCCTGCTTCGTCGGGAAAGAGTTCCCGGCGTTCCCGTCGCATCTCAAGAGGAGGCCCTCTCAACAGGAACGGCGAGAGGAACTCCAGGGTCGTGCCACCATTCCAAGAGTCCCCCAGATGTCTCAGTCCATTCCAGAGGAACCTCTTTTCCCTTCACCGGCTCGTCTTTCACGCCGAGGATCGACTCACACCAAGGTGGCACGTGGCACAGCCTTGTGGGAAAGCCTCGTGGGAAAGCCTCGAGGGACAGCCTCGAGGGAAAGCCACAGATCCCTTGATCCACGTGACAGGAAGCGTGACACTACTGCTGCAGCTCGGGAGGAAAGCGCACGTGCATGCCCCCACTCGAGACGAGGCCTGACTCCCCTGGGGAGACTCAGAAACACCCCAAGATCCATGGCAACACTGGAGAGGAATCCTCAGGTTCCGGCCCCGACTCCACACAAGGACTGAGGCCCCGGCATGGACGGGAGAGGAATCCCGAGAGGTCCCCTAGCAACTCGCATGGGGACTGGCCTTTCCTGAGGCCACCAGAGCGGGTCCCTGAGGTCCCCGTCGTACCTCGAGAAGACCTGCCGCAACTCGAGAAAATCCAGGAGGTTCTCCCCTCCAGGCGAGATGAGGCCCATTTCCGCTGAGGCGTCTCGAGGCTGATCACACCTCACCTCTGGAACTTCGAAAGGGTCCTTCACACCCTTGGTGCAAATCAAGAAGTTCCCCGATCTAGCCGTCTCCACTCGAGAGGAATCACGAGGGTCCCGCCCACATCCAGAGGAGCCCCGTTTCCGCCTCGTAGCTCGAGATGAGGGATCCTTTCCCTGCTTCTTCGGGAAAGAGTTCCCGGCGTTCCCGTCGCATCTCAAGAGGAGGCCCTCTCAACAGGAACGGCGAGAGGAACTCCAGGGTCGTGCCACCATTCCAAGAGTCCCCCAGATGTCTCAGTCCATTCAAGAGGAACCTCTTTTCCCTTCACCGGCTCGGCTTTCACGCCGAGGATCGACTCACACCAAGGTGGCACGTGGCACAGCCCTGTGGGAAAGCCTCGTGGGAAAGCCTCGAGGGACAGCCTCGAGGGAAAGCCACAGATCCCTTGATCCACGTGACAGGAAGCGTGACACTACTGCTGCAGCTCGGGAGGAAAGCGCACGTGCATGCCCCCACTCGAGACGAGGCCTGACTCCCCTGGGGAGACTCAGAAGCACCCCAAGATCCATGGCAACACTGGAGAGGAATCCTCAGGTTCCGGCCCCGACTCCACACAAGGACTGAGCCCCCGGCATGGACGGGAGAGGAATCCCTAGAGGTCCGCTAGCAACTCGCATGGGGACTGGCCTTTCCTTAGGCCACCAGAGCGGGTCCCTGAGGTCCCCGTCGTAACTCGAGAAGACCTGCCGCAACTCGAGAAAATCCAGGAGGTTCTCCCCTCCAGGCGAGATGAGGCCCATTTCCGCTGAGGCGTCTCGAGGCTGATCACACCTCACCTCTGGAACTTCGAAAGGGTCCTTCACACCCTTGGTGCAAATCAAGAAGTTCCCCGACATACCCGTCTCCACTCGAGAGGAATCACGAGGGTCCCGCCCACATCCAGAGGAGCCCCGTTTCCGCCTCGTAGCTCGAGATGAGGGATCCTTTCCCTTCTTCGTCGGGAAAGAGTTCCCGGCGTTCCCGTCGCATCTCAAGAGGAGGCCCTCTCAACAGGAACGGCGAGAGGAACTCCAGGGTCGTGCCACCATTCCAAGAGTCCCCCAGATGTCTCAGTCCATTCAAGAGGAACCTCTTTTCCCTTCACCGGCTCGGCTTTCACGCCGAGGATCGACTCACACCAAGGTGGCACGTGGCACAGCCATGTGGGAAAGCCTCGTGCGAAAGCCTCGAGGGATAGCCTCGAGGGAAAACACAGATCCCTTGATCCACGTGACAGGAAGCGTGACACTGCTGCTGCAGCTCGGGAGGAAAGCGCACGTGCATGCCCCCACTCGAGACGAGGCCTGACTCCCCTGGGGAGACTCAGAAGCACCCCAAGATCCATGGCAACACTGGAGAGGAATCCTCAGGTTCCGGCCCCGACTCCACACAAGGACTGAGGCCCCGGCATGGACGGGAGAGGAATCCCGAGAGGTCCCCTAGCAACTCACATGGGGACTGGCCTTTCCTGAGGCCACCAGAGCGGGTCCCTGAGGTCCCCGTCGTAACTCGAGAAGACCTGCCGCAACTCGAGAAAATCCAGGAGGTTCTCCCCTCCAGGCGAGATGAGGCCCATTTCCGCTGAGGCGTCTCGAGGCTGATCACACCTCACCTCTGTAACTTTGAAAGGTTCCTTCACACCCTTGGTGCAAATCAAGAAGTTCCCCGACATACCCGTCTCCACTCGAGAGGAATCACGAGGGTCCCGCCCACATCCAGAGGAGCCCCGTTTCCGCCTCGTAGCTCGAGATGAGGGATCCTTTCCCTGCTTCTTCGGGAAAGAGTTCCCGGCGTTCCCGTCGCATCTCAAGAGGAGGCCCTCTCAACAGGAACGGCGAGAGAAACTCCAGGGTCGTGCCACCATTCCAAGAGTCCCCCAGATGTCTCAGTCCATTCCAGAGGAACCTCTTTTCCCTTCACCGGCTCGTCTTTCACGCCGAGGATCGACTCACACCAAGGTGGCACGTGGCACAGCCCTGTGGGAAAGCCTCGTGGGAAAGCCTCGAGGGACAGCCTCGAGGGAAAGCCACAGATCCCTTGATCCACGTGACAGGAAGCGTGACACTACTGCTGCAGCTCGGGAGGAAAGCGCACGTGCATGCCCCCACTCGAGACGAGGCCTGACTCCCCTGGGGAGACTCAGAAGCCCCCCAAGATCCATGGCAACACTGGAGAGGAATCCTCAGGTTCCGGCCCCGACTCCACACAAGGACTGAGCCCCCGGCATGGACGGGAGAGGAATCCCTAGAGGTCCGCTAGCAACTCGCATGGGGACTGGCCTTTCCTTAGGCCACCAGAGCGGGTCCCTGAGGTCCCAGTCGTAACTCGAGAAGACCTGCCGCAACTCGAGAAAATCCAGGAGGTTCTCCCCTCCAGGCGAGATGAGGCCCATTTCCCCTGAGGCGTCTCGAGGCTGATCACACCTCACCTCTGTAACTTTGAATGGGTCCTTCACACCCTTGGTGCAAATCAAGAAGTTCCCCGACATACCCGTCTCCACTCGAGAGGAATCACGTGGGTCCCGCCCACATCCAGAGGAGCCCCGTTTCCGCCTCGTAGCTCGAGATGAGGGATCCTTTCCCTGCTTCTTCGGGAAAGAGTTCCCGGCATTCCCGTCGCATCTCAAGAGGAGGCCCTCTCAACAGGAACGGCGAGAGGAACTCCAGGGTCGTGCCACCATTCCAAGAGTCCCCCAGATGTCTCAGTCCATTCCAGAGGAAACTCTTTTCCCTTCACCGGCTCGTCTTTCACGCCGAGGATCGACTCACACCAAGGTGGCACGTGGCACAGCCCTGTGGGAAAGCCTCGTGGGAAAGCCTCGAGGGACAGCCTCGAGGGAAAGACACAGATCCCTTGATCCACGTGACAGGAAGCGTGACACTACTGCTGCAGCTCGGGAGGAAAGCGCACGTGCATGCCCCCACTCGAGACGAGGCCTGACTCCCCTGGGGAGACTCAGAAGCACCCCAAGATCCATGGCAACACTGGAGAGGAATCCTCAGGTTCCGGCCCCGACTCCACACAAGGACTGAGGCCCCGGCATGGACGGGAGAGGAATCCCGAGAGGTCCCCTAGCAACTCGCATGGGGACTGGCCTTTCCTGAGGCCACCAGAGCGGGTCCATGTGGTCGCCGTCGTAACTCGAGAAGACCTGCCGCAACTCGAGAAAATCCAGGAGGTTCTCCCCTCCAGGCGAGATGAGGCCCATTTCCGCTGAGGCGTCTCGAGGCTGATCACACCTCACCTCTGGAACTTCGAAAGGGTCCTTCACCCCCTTGGTGCAAATCAAGAAGTTCCCCGACATACCCGTCTCCACTCGAGAGGAATCACGAGGGTCCCGCCCACATCCAGAGGAGCCCCGTTTCCGCCTCGTAGCTCGAGATGAGGGATCCTTTCCCTGCTTCGTCGGGAAAGAGTTCCCGGCGTTCCCGTCGCATCTCAAGAGGAGGCCCTCTCAACAGGAACGGCGAGAGGAACTCCAGGGTCGTGCCACCATTCCAAGAGTCCCCCAGATGTCTCAGTCCATTCCAGAGGAACCTCTTTTCCCTTCACCGGTTCGTCTTTCACGCCGAGGATCGACTCACACCAAGGTGGCACGTGGCACAGCCCTGTGGGAAAGCCTCGTGGGAAAGCCTCGAGGGACAGCCTCGAGGGAAAGACACAGATCCCTTGATCCACGTGACAGGAAGCGTGACACTACTGCTGCAGCTCGGGAGGAAAGCGCACGTGCATGCCCCCACTCGAGACGAGGCCTGACTCCCCTGGGGAGACTCAGAAGCACCCCAAGATCCATGGCAACACTGGAGAGGAATCCTCAGGTTCCGGCCCCGACTCCACACAAGGACTGAGGCCCCGGCATGGACGGGAGAGGAATCCCGAGAGGTCCCCTAGCAACTCGCATGGGGACTGGCCTTTCCTGAGGCCACCAGAGCGGGTCCATGTGGTCGCCGTCGTAACTCGAGAAGACCTGCCGCAACTCGAGAAAATCCAGGAGGTTCTCCCCTCCAGGCGAGATGAGGCCCATTTCCGCTGAGGCGTCTCGAGGCTGATCACACCTCACCTCTGGAACTTCGAAAGGGTCCTTCACCCCCTTGGTGCAAATCAAGAAGTTCCCCGACATACCCGTCTCCACTCGAGAGGAATCACGAGGGTCCCGCCCACATCCAGAGGAGCCCCGTTTCCGCCTCGTAGCTCGAGATGAGGGATCCTTTCCCTGCTTCGTCGGGAAAGAGTTCCCGGCGTTCCCGTCGCATCTCAAGAGGAGGCCCTCTCAACAGGAACGGCGAGAGGAACTCCAGGGTCGTGCCACCATTCCAAGAGTCCCCCAGATGTCTCAGTCCATTCCAGAGGAACCTCTTTTCCCTTCACCGGTTCGTCTTTCACGCCGAGGATCGACTCACACCAAGGTGGCACGTGGCACAGCCCTGTGGGAAAGCCTCGTGGGAAAGCCTCGAGGGACAGCCTCGAGGGAAAGACACAGATCCCTTGATCCACGTGACAGGAAGCGTGACACTACTGCTGCAGCTCGGGAGGAAAGCGCACGTGCATGCCCCCACTCGAGACGAAGCCTGACTCCACTGGGGAGACTCAGAAGCACCCCAAGATCCATGGCAACACTGGAGAGGAATCCTCAGGTTCCGGCCCCGACTCCACACAAGGACTGAGGCCCCGGCATGGACGGGAGAGGAATCCCGAGAGGTCCCCTAGCAACTCGCATGGGGACTGGCCTTTCCTGAGGCCACCAGAGCGGGTCCATGTGGTCGCCGTCGTAACTCGAGAAGACCTGCCGCAACTCGAGAAAATCCAGGAGGTTCTCCCCTCCAGGCGAGATGAGGCCCATTTCCGCTGAGGCGTCTCGAGGCTGATCACACCTCACCTCTGGAACTTCGAAAGGGTCCTTCACCCCCTTGGTGCAAATCAAGAAGTTCCCCGACATACCCGTCTCCACTCGAGAGGAATCACGAGGGTCCCGCCCACATCCAGAGGAGCCCCGTTTCCGCCTCGTAGCTCGAGATGAGGGATCCTTTCCCTGCTTCTTCGGGAAAGAGTTCCCGGCGTTCCCGTCGCATCTCAAGAGGAGGCCCTCTCAACAGGAACGGCGAGAGGAACTCCAGGGTCGTGCCACCATTCCAAGAGTCCCCGAGATGTCTCAGTCCATTCCAGAGGAACCTCTTTTCCCTTCACCGGTTCGTCTTTCACGCCGAGGATCGACTCACACCAAGGTGGCACGTGGCACAGCCCTGTGGGAAAGCCTCGTGGGAAAAACTCGAGGGACAGCCTCGAGTGAAAGCCACAGATCCCTTGATCCACGTGACAGGAAGCGTGACACTACTGCTGCAGCTCGGGAGGAAATCGCACGTGCATGCCCCCACTCGAGACGAGGCCTGACTCCCCTGGGGAGACTCAGAAGCACCCCAAGATACATGGCAACACTGGAGAGGGATCCTCAGGTTCCAGCCCCGACTCCACACAAGGACTGAGGCCCCGGCATGGACGGGAGAGGAATCCCGAGAGGTCCCCTAGCAACTCGCATGGGGACTGGCCTTTCCTGAGGCCACCAGAGCGGGTCCCTGAGGTCCCCGTCGTAACTCGAGAAGACCTGCCGCACCTGGAGAAAATCCAGGAGGTTCTCCCCTCCAGGCGAGATGAGGCCCATTTCCGCTGAGGTGTCTCGAGGCTGATCACACCTCACCTCTGTAACTTTGAAAGGTTCCTTCACACCCTTGGTGCAAATCAAGAAGTTCCCCGACATACCCGTCTCCACTCGAGAGGAATCACGAGGGTCCCGCCCACATCCAGAGTAGCCCCGTTTCCGTCTCGTAGCTCGAGATGAGGGATCCTTTCCCTGCTTCGTCGGGAAAGAGTTCCCGGCGTTCCCGTCGCATCTCAAGAGGAGGCCCTCTCAACAGGAACGGCGAGAGAAACTCCAGGGTCGTGCCACCATTCCAAGAGTCCCCCAGATGTCTCAGTCCATTCCAGAGGAACCTCTTTTCCCTTCACCGGCTCGTCTTTCACGCCGAGGATCGACTCACACCAAGGTGGCACGTGGCACAGCCCTGTGGGAAAGCCTCGTGGGAAAGCCTCGAGGGACAGCCTCGAGGGAAAGCCACAGATCCCTTGATCCACGTGACAGGAAGCGTGATACTACTGCTGCAGCTCGGGAGGAAAGCGCACGTGCATGGCCCCACTCGAGACGAGGCCTGACTCCCCTGGGGAGACTCAGAAGCACCCCAAGATCCATGGCAACACTGGAGAGGAATCCTCAGGTTCCGGCCCCGACTCCACACAAGGACTGAGGCCCCGGCATGGACGGGAGAGGAATCCCGAGAGGTCCCCTAGCAACTCGCATGGGGACTGGCCTTTCCTGAGGCCACCAGAGCGGGTCCCTGAGGTCCCCGTCGTAACTCGAGAAGACCTGCCGCAACTCGAGAAAATCCAGGAGGTTCTCCCCTCCAGGCGAGATGAGGCCCATTTCCGCTGAGGCGTCTCGAGGCTGATCACACCTCACCTCTGGAACTTCGAAAGGGTCCTTCACACCCTTGGTGCAAATCAAGAAGTTCCCAGACATACCCGTCTCCACTCGAGAGGAATCACGAGGGTCCCGCCCACATCCAGAGGAGCCCCGTTTCCGCCTCGTAGCTCGAGATGAGGGATCCTTTCCCTGCTTCGTCGGGAAAGAGTTCCCGGCGTTCCCGTCGCATCTCAAGAGGAGGCCCTCTCAACAGGAACGGCGAGAGGAACTCCAGGGTCGTGCCACCATTCCAAGAGTCCCCCAGATGTCTCAGTCCATTCCAGAGGAACCTCTTTTCCCTTCACCGGTTCGTCTTTCACGCCGAGGATCGACTCACACCAAGGTGGCACGTGGCACAGCCCTGTGGGAAAGCCTCGTGGGAAAGCCTCGAGGGACAGCCTCGAGGGAAAGACACAGATCCCTTGATCCACGTGACAGGAAGCGTGACACTACTGCTGCAGCTCGGGAGGAAAGCGCACGTGCATGCCCCCACTCGAGACGAGGCCTGACTCCCCTGGGGAGACTCAGAAGCACCCCAAGATCCATGGCAACACTGGAGAGGAATCCTCAGGTTCCGGCCCCGACTCCACACAAGGACTGAGGCCCCGGCATGGACGGGAGAGGAATCCCGAGAGGTCCCCTAGCAACTCGCATGGGGACTGGCCTTTCCTGAGGCCACCAGAGCGGGTCCATGTGGTCGCCGTCGTAACTCGAGAAGACCTGCCGCAACTCGAGAAAATCCAGGAGGTTCTCCCCTCCAGGCGAGATGAGGCCCATTTCCGCTGAGGCGTCTCGAGGCTGATCACACCTCACCTCTGGAACTTCGAAAGGGTCCTTCACCCCCTTGGTGCAAATCAAGAAGTTCCCCGACATACCCGTCTCCACTCGAGAGGAATCACGAGGGTCCCGCCCACATCCAGAGGAGCCCCGTTTCCGCCTCGTAGCTCGAGATGAGGGATCCTTTCCCTGCTTCGTCGGGAAAGAGTTCCCGGCGTTCCCGTCGCATCTCAAGAGGAGGCCCTCTCAACAGGAACGGCGAGAGGAACTCCAGGGTCGTGCCACCATTCCAAGAGTCCCCCAGATGTCTCAGTCCATTCCAGAGGAACCTCTTTTCCCTTCACCGGTTCGTCTTTCACGCCGAGGATCGACTCACACCAAGGTGGCACGTGGCACAGCCCTGTGGGAAAGCCTCGTGGGAAAGCCTCGAGGGACAGCCTCGAGGGAAAGACACAGATCCCTTGATCCACGTGACAGGAAGCGTGACACTACTGCTGCAGCTCGGGAGGAAAGCGCACGTGCATGCCCCCACTCGAGACGAAGCCTGACTCCACTGGGGAGACTCAGAAGCACCCCAAGATCCATGGCAACACTGGAGAGGAATCCTCAGGTTCCGGCCCCGACTCCACACAAGGACTGAGGCCCCGGCATGGACGGGAGAGGAATCCCGAGAGGTCCCCTAGCAACTCGCATGGGGACTGGCCTTTCCTGAGGCCACCAGAGCGGGTCCATGTGGTCGCCGTCGTAACTCGAGAAGACCTGCCGCAACTCGAGAAAATCCAGGAGGTTCTCCCCTCCAAGCGAGATGAGGCCCATTTCCGCTGAGGCGTCTCGAGGCTGATCACACCTCACCTCTGGAACTTCGAAAGGCTCCTTCACCCCCTTGGTGCAAATCAAGAAGTTCCCCGACATACCCGTCTCCACTCGAGAGGAATCACGAGGGTCCCGCCCACATCCAGAGGAGCCCCGTTTCCGCCTCGTAGCTCGAGATGAGGGATCCTTTCCCTGCTTCTTCGGGAAAGAGTTCCCGGCGTTCCCGTCGCATCTCAAGAGGAGGCCCTCTCAACAGGAACGGCGAGAGGAACTCCAGGGTCGTGCCACCATTCCAAGAGTCCCCGAGATGTCTCAGTCCATTCCAGAGGAACCTCTTTTCCCTTCACCGGTTCGTCTTTCACGCCGAGGATCGACTCACACCAAGGTGGCACGTGGCACAGCCCTGTGGGAAAGCCTCGTGGGAAAAACTCGAGGGACAGCCTCGAGTGAAAGTCACAGATCCCTTGATCCACGTGACAGGAAGCGTGACACTACTGCTGCAGCTCGGGAGGAAATCGCACGTGCATGCCCCCACTCGAGACGAGGCCTGACTCCCCTGGGGAGACTCAGAAGCACCCCAAGATACATGGCAACACTGGAGAGGGATCCTCAGGTTCCAGCCCCGACTCCACACAAGGACTGAGGCCCCGGCATGGACGGGAGAGGAATCCCGAGAGGTCCCCTAGCAACTCGCATGGGGACTGGCCTTTCCTGAGGCCACCAGAGCGGGTCCCTGAGGTCCCCGTCGTAACTCGAGAAGACCTGCCGCACCTGGAGAAAATCCAGGAGGTTCTCCCCTCCAGGCGAGATGAGGCCCATTTCCGCTGAGGTGTCTCGAGGCTGATCACACCTCACCTCTGTAACTTTGAAAGGTTCCTTCACACCCTTGGTGCAAATCAAGAAGTTCCCCGACATACCCGTCTCCACTCGAGAGGAATCACGAGGGTCCCGCCCACATCCAGAGTAGCCCCGTTTCCGCCTCGTAGCTCGAGATGAGGGATCCTTTCCCTGCTTCGTCGGGAAAGAATTCCCGGCGTTCCCGTCGCATCTCAAGAGGAGGCCCTCTCAACAGGAACGGCGAGAGAAACTCCAGGGTCGTGCCACCATTCCAAGAGTCCCCCAGATGTCTCAGTCCATTCCAGAGGAACCTCTTTTCCCTTCACCGGCTCGTCTTTCACGCCGAGGATCGACTCACACCAAGGTGGCACGTGGCACAGCCCTGTGGGAAAGCCTCGTGGGAAAGCCTCGAGGGACAGCCTCGAGGGAAAGCCACAGATCCCTTGATCCACGTGACAGGAAGCGTGATACTACTGCTGCAGCTCGGGAGGAAAGCGCACGTGCATGGCCCCACTCGAGACGAGGCCTGACTCCCCTGGGGAGACTCAGAAGCACCCCAAGATCCATGGCAACACTGGAGAGGAATCCTCAGGTTCCGGCCCCGACTCCACACAAGGACTGAGGCCCCGGCATGGACGGGACAGGAATCCCGAGAGGTCCCCTAGCAACTCGCATGGGGACTGGCCTTTCCTGAGGCCACCAGAGCGGGTCCCTGAGGTCCCCGTCGTAACTCGAGAAGACCTGCCGCAACTCGAGAAAATCCAGGAGGTTCTCCCCTCCAGGCGAGATGAGGCCCATTTCCGCTGAGGCGTCTCGAGGCTGATCACACCTCACCTCTGGAACTTCGAAAGGGTCCTTCACACCCTTTGTGCAAATCAAGAAGTTCCCAGACATACCCGTCTCCACTCGAGAGGAATCACGAGGGTCCCGCCCACATCCAGAGGAGCCCCGTTTCCGCCTCGTAGCTCGAGATGAGGGATCCTTTCCCTGCTTCGTCGGGAAAGAGTTCCCGGCGTTCCCGTCGCATCTCAAGAGGAGGCCCTCTCAACAGGAACGGCGAGAGGAACTCCAGGGTCGTGCCACCATTCCAAGAGTCCCCCAGATGTCTCAGTCCATTCAAGAGGAACCTCTTTTCCCTTCACCGGCTCGGCTTTCACGCCGAGGATCGACTCACACCAAGGTGGCACGTGGCACAGCCATGTGGGAAAGCCTCGTGCGAAAGCCTCGAGGGATAGCCTCGAGGGAAAACACAGATCCCTTGATCCACGTGACAGGAAGCGTGACACTGCTGCTGCAGCTCGGGAGGAAAGCGCACGTGCATGCCCCCACTCGAGACGAGGCCTGACTCCCCTGGGGAGACTCAGAAGCACCCCAAGATCCATGGCAACACTGGAGAGGAATCCTCAGGTTCCGGCCCCGACTCCACACAAGGACTGAGGCCCCGGCATGGACGGGAGAGGAATCCCGAGAGGTCCCCTAGCAACTCACATGGGGACTGGCCTTTCCTGAGGCCACCAGAGCGGGTCCCTGAGGTCCCCGTCGTAACTCGAGAAGACCTGCCGCAACTCGAGAAAATCCAGGAGGTTCTCCCCTCCAGGCGAGATGAGGCCCATTTCCGCTGAGGCGTCTCGAGGCTGATCACACCTCACCTCTGTAACTTTGAAAGGTTCCTTCACACCCTTGGTGCAAATCAAGAAGTTCCCCGACATACCCGTCTCCACTCGAGAGGAATCACGAGGGTCCCGCCCACATCCAGAGGAGCCCCGTTTCCGCCTCGTAGCTCGAGATGAGGGATCCTTTCCCTGCTTCGTCGGGAAAGAGTTCCCGGCGTTCCCGTCGCATCTCAAGAGGAGGCCCTCTCAACAGGAACGGCGAGAGAAACTCCAGGGTCGTGCCACCATTCCAAGAGTCCCCCAGATGTCTCAGTCCATTCCAGAGGAACCTCTTTTCCCTTCACCGGCTCGTCTTTCACGCCGAGGATCGACTCACACCAAGGTGGCACGTGGCACAGCCCTGTGGGAAAGCCTCGTGGGAAAGCCTCGAGGGACAGCCTCGAGGGAAAGCCACAGATCCCTTGATCCACGTGACAGGAAGCGTGACACTACTGCTGCAGCTCGGGAGGAAAGCGCACGTGCATGCCCCCACTCGAGACGAGGCCTGACTCCCCTGGGGAGACTCAGAAGCCCCCCAAGATCCATGGCAACACTGGAGAGGAATCCTCAGGTTCCGGCCCCGACTCCACACAAGGACTGAGCCCCCGGCATGGACGGGAGAGGAATCCCTAGAGGTCCGCTAGCAACTCGCATGGGGACTGGCCTTTCCTTAGGCCACCAGAGCGGGTCCCTGAGGTCCCAGTCGTAACTCGAGAAGACCTGCCGCAACTCGAGAAAATCCAGGAGGTTCTCCCCTCCAGGCGAGATGAGGCCCATTTCCCCTGAGGCGTCTCGAGGCTGATCACACCTCACCTCTGTAACTTTGAAAGGGTCCTTCACACCCTTGGTGCAAATCAAGAAGTTCCCCGACATACCCGTCTCCACTCGAGAGGAATCACGTGGGTCCCGCCCACATCCAGAGGAGCCCCGTTTCCGCCTCGTAGCTCGAGATGAGGGATCCTTTCCCTGCTTCGTCGGGAAAGAGTTCCCGGCGTTCCCGTCGCATCTCAAGAGGAGGCCCTCTCAACAGGAACGGCGAGAGGAACTCCAGGGTCGTGCCACCATTCCAAGAGTCCCCCAGATGTCTCAGTCCATTCCAGAGGAACCTCTTTTCTCTTCACCGGCTCGGCTTTCACGCCGAGGATCGACTCACACCAAGGTGGCACGTGGCACAGCCCTGTGGGAAAGCCTCGTGGGAAAGCCTCGAGGGACAGCCTCGAGGGAAAGCCACAGATCCCTTGATCCACGTGACAGGAAGCGTGACACTACTGCTGCAGCTCGGGAGGAAAGCGCACGTGCATGCCCCCACTCGAGACGAGGCCTGACTCCCCTGGGGAGACTCAGAAGCACCCCAAGATCCATGGCAACACTGGAGAGGAATCCTCAGGTTCCGGCCCCGACTCCACACAAGGACTGAGGCCCCGGCATGGACGGGAGAGGAATCCCGAGAGGTCCCCTAGCAACTCGCATGGGGACTGGCCTTTCCTGAGGCCACCAGAGCGGGTCCCTGAGGTCCCCTTCGTAACTCGAGAAGACCTGCCGCACCTGGAGAAAATCCAGGAGGTTCTCCCCTCCAGGCGAGATGAGGCCCATTTCCGCTGAGGCGTTTCGAGGCTGATCACACCTCACCTCTGGAACTTTGAAAGGGTCCTTCACACCCTTGGTGCAAATCAAGAAGTTCCCCGACATACCCGTCTCCACTCGAGAGGAATCACGAGGGTCCCGCCCACATCCAGAGGAGCCCCGTTTCCGCCTCGTAGCTCGAGATGAGGGATCCTTTCCCTGCTTCGTCGGGAAAGAGTTCCCGGCGTTCCCGTCGCATCTCAAGAGGAGGCCCTCTCAACAGGATCGGCGAGAGGAACTCCAGGGTCGTGCCACCATTCCAAGAGTCCCCCAGATGTCTCAGTCCATTCCAGAGGAACCTCTTTTCCCTTCACCGGTTCGTCTTT